>NC_080672.1:214542772-214582738 GCF_030247195.1 Topomyia yanbarensis | reverse complement strand
CAACAATGGTGAACGAGGTAAGAAATCACAAATGTCGGTTAGCCGCATGCTACCGCATGGTTGTTTATGCAGAGCCACGTGTTTCCCCATTGATGATTTCTATAGTCTGGCTGTTGATTTGAATATTTCATTCTTTCCGATATGTTATTATAGTTACTAAAATGCCTGGGCGTTCAATAATAAGGGATGCCGTTGAGGTGGAGCTTCCATATTGTATTGTCAGTAGCTTTTCGCAAGTTCTTGAGAGGTGAAAGTTTGGTTACCCACCCACTAATGAAGAATAAATAGACGATAAACTGCTTGCCGGGGAAGTAAACGCACAATTCAAATGTTTATATTTATTAGGCTTATGATGTCAACTTATGAGAATTATAGGTACATAAATTAGTGATTCTCCATTATATGTTCTTCCAAGACTGCCTTCTGAAATATGCTTTCTAAAATGTGATTCTGTAAATGTTTGGAAGAAGAATTCTTCACTCTATGTTTGAATGAAGAATTTTTCTCCCAAACATTTACACAAAATGACATTTTGGAAAGCATTTTTCAGCATTGTATGCATATGTAGCATTAGTCGTTTGTTCGATCTAGTAAAAGCTTTTGCCAAATCGAGAGAGATTTTGAAAATGGTTGTAGTTTTTAAACATCCATGTTTGTTTTTGCAGATATATGTTTCCCTACAGCTTATTTATTTATTTATTTTTGGGTGATGAATTCGTTATTGTTGCTGGCTTGAACATTTCGAATAGAAATTCGTTCAGTATACTCTTCGTATAAAGTATGGATTGTTGCAAGAACCGGTCAAGCACATTGCTGAAAACCGCCTACAAAGTGTTCACCGCCGCCCATAGAGAAAAATGGGAAGTACAGAGCAGGTTTTACTGGGGCATGCATCACAACAAACGAAATATTCTCGATTCGACTAGTCTTTAAAAAATGTTGCAATTACAACGAGCAACCTGTTTATAGATTTCAAAGCCGCATATGATACAATCGATTGTATGTCGTTTCCCGGAATACCATTTCCCAGAAAACCATTTTCCGGAATGCTATTTCCCGGAAAACCATTTCCCGGAATGTACTATTTCCCGGAATATCACTTCCCGGATTGTCCCATTTCCCGGAATATCGTTTCCCGGAATGTACCATTTCCCGGAATACTATTTTCCGGAATGTACCAATTCCCGGAATACAATTTCCCGGAACGTACTTCTTCTCGGCAATTTGTTATACTATTGAAATCTGAAGTACTTTGAGAACATTTGCAATTTGGAACTATGTTGGAACTATATTTGTTTGGTTTCCTTGTCTTTGCTCGCTGATCATGTTAGGGAATTTAAAAAAAAACTAATTCTCATGCATATGTAAATTTATTTGAAATCATTATCAATCAATCGAAGGTCCAGAAAATAGCTTACGCTAAAAGAAGGCGATATCAAAGTCGTAATTTAATTTAAAATGAATAGCATTTCAAAAATATATTACGAAAATTTTAAAGAAGGCAAATGTATTTATTGTATTGAAATCAATAAAATTCTAAAATTATTTCCATTGATTTGCTATTGTTCCAAAGAAGGCTAATTCACATAGAAATGTTTAAAACGAAGTGAAATTTAAAATAACTGAAGGCGTTTTCAATGCACTGTTACTGTAAACAAATATTAGTGCGAATAAAAATCAATAAAATTCCAAGAGTATTTTCGGAGAAACTTCATATAGATAAAAATAACATTCTACATAAAAATCCAAAGAAGATAGCATATTTTTAAGAAAGCAGCATCTCAGACAGATACATTCACAGTCTATAAAATTTCAAAGGTTCCAAAAATATTTATAACTGAATTTTAGGAAATATTTATATTTTTACATTTCTTATAAAAGAAATGTATAGAATTCGCTCAAACTTTCAAGATTTTTTCCGAGGCCCGGAGGACCGAGTCTTATATACCAATCGACTCAGCTCGACGATTTGGGACAATGTCTGTGTGTGTCTGTGTGTGTATGTAACGGACAAATTCTCATTCGTGTTTCTCAGCAATGGCTGAACCGATCTTATCCAAACCAATTTTAAATGAAAGAACTAAACGACAGTAAGAACGCTATCAATTTGTTTTTGATTCTGATGTTAAGTTTCCAAGATATGAAGGTTTGAATGCGTAAAAATGGCGTTTTTTGCAGTTTTTTGAATTATCTGCCGAAATTGACGATATAGATTAGCAATTTATATGTTTTTAGACATTTTTAACGCATACCTTTCGAACAAGCTATAGATTGTTGAAATCGGACTATTATCAAAAGAGATATTTATAATTAAGGTGAAGCTTTCCCCAGGACACGGTGTTTCGCCGAAAACACCAACTTTCAATGCATTGTCTCAAATTACTCAAGAACGAGAAAAAATTCGGGAAAACCCCCTCGTCTGATTGTTCACAAGTTTGTTATGAACAGATCTGAGAAAAAAATTTCACGAAAAACGGTTCAGGAAAAAAGTTGTGGTGCGAGTTTTCCATTCCGTCCCTATATTTACATCCCATGGAATTTTCAGCAGTAAGCGGGCTGAAAAAAGGGATATGGCAATTGAAATAAAACGATAAACTACTTTCGAATTGCAAAAAGAAATATTTTTTTGTGGTTTTACTAGAAGTGTGGAAATAAATTATGTCATAATAATTGACATAGTTCCGGAATTTTCCCGAATGGTGGCACTACCGATCAATGAATAAAAGACGGTAAAATCACTGTGGCTAAGTAGCTGAATATGATAGAACTTTAGAATGTTCTACAAAATTTCAGAATCCGTAAATATCTTCATTTAGATGATATGATTGTTTCGGAATTACTCCGATTGGCGGCGCTAGAGAGCAAAAGTGTGCGTCATCAGATCATATTTTCTGTGTATCTCAGCAAGTAAGAGGAGTAATGCTTTGAAATGTTCAACAAAGTTGTGAGTTGAGGGCAGACCTTCTCTTGGGCCTTGAATATGTTTTTGAATTTCCCCGACGGGCGGCGCTAGCGTGCGAAAATCGACGTTTTGAGATGGTATTTTGTAAACTTGGAGGAAAAATGCTTTGAGGTGTTCAACAAAGTTGTAAGTCGAGGGCAGACCTTCTCTTGGGTCATGAACATGTTTAAGAATTTCTCCGATTGCGGGGCTAGTGTGCAAAAAACAACGTTATGAGATGGTATTTTTTCTCTATCTTGGAAAGTGGGAGGAATAATGGATAGAGGTATTCAACAAAGCTATAAATCGAGTTCATGCCTTCTCTTGGGTCAAGAACATGTTTAAGAATTTCTCCGATTGGCGGCGCTAGTGTGCAAAAAACAACGTTATGAGATGGAATTTTCTCTGTATCTACGAAGATGGGAGGGAAAATGCTTTGAGGTGTTCAACAAAGTTGTAAGTCGAGGGCAGGTCTTCTCTTGGGTCAAGAACATGTTTAAGAATTTCTCCTATTGGCGGCGCTAGTGTGCAAAAAACAACGTTATGAGATGGTATTTTTTCTCTATCTTGGAAAGTGGGAGGAATAATGGATAGAGGTGTTCAACAAAGTTATAAATCGAGTTCATGCCTTCTCTTGGGTCAAGAACATGTTTAAGAATTTCTCCGATTGGCGGCGCTAGTGTGCAAAAAACAACGTTATGAGATGGAATTTTCTCTGTATCTACGAAGATGGTAGGGAAAATGCTTTGAGGTGTTCAACAAAGTTGTAAGTCGAGGGCAGGTCTTCTCTTGGGTCATGAACATGTTTAAGAATTTCTCCGATTGGCGGCGCTAGTGTGCAAAAAAACAACGTTATGAGATGGAATTTTCTCTGTATCTACGAAGATGGGAGGGAAAATGCTTTGAGGTGTTCAACAAAGTTCTAAGTCGAGGGCAGGTCTTCTCTTGGGTCATGAACATGTTTAAGAATTTCTCCGATTGCGGGGCTAGTGTGCAAAAAACAACGTTATGAGATGGAATTTTCTCTGTATCTACGAAGATGGGAGGGAAAATGCTTTGAGGTGTTCAACAAAGTTGTAAGTCAAGGGCAGACCTTCTCTTGGGTCATGAACATGTTTAAGAATTTCTCCGATTGGCGGCGCTAGTGTGCAAAAAAACAACGTTATGAGATGGTATTTTTTCTCTATCTTGGAAAGTGGGAGGAATAATGGATAGAGGTATTCAACAAAGTTATAAATCGAGTTCATGCCTTCTCTTGGGTCAAGAACATGTTTAAGAATTTCTCCGATTGGCGGCGCTAGTGTGCAAAAAACAACGTTATGAGATGGAATTTTCTCTGTATCTACGAAGATGGGAGGGAAAATGCTTTGAGGTGTTCAACAAAGTTGTAAGTCGAGGGCAGGTCTTCTCTTGGGTCAAGAACATGTTTAAGAATTTCTCCGATTGGCGGCGCTAGTGTGCAAAAAACAACGTTATGAGATGGAATTTTCTCTGTATCTACGAAGATGGGAGGGAAAATGCTTTGAGGTGTTCAACAAAGTTGTAAGTCGAGGGCAGACCTTCTCTTGGGTCAAGAACATGTTTAAGAATTTCTCCGATTGGCGGCGCTAGTGCGCAAAAAACAACGTTATGAGATGGAATTTTCTCTGCATCTACGAAGATGGGAGGGAACATGCTTTGAGGTGTTCGACAAAGTTGCCATAGAAAACATATCCCACCGTAATTTTCTGATCATAGCAAAGGTTTTGGACATCCGCATAGCTTCCTTGTGATTTACCAGGTGCCGATCATTCGTTAGCAACAAACAATATATGAATTTCATGTTTTCGCCGACGATTTCTATGACGCGCTCTCGTCAAATGTTTACACTCTGACGAGCTAGCCTAGTAGATGTAAGCCGTGTGGTTCGGCTTTGTTTTAGCAATTCTCGATTTGCTGACTGGGAAGACCAAAAATTGAAAATCGTCACTGGATTCATAACGGAAATCTGTTAAATGACCTGCTGAGCTGTGTCTAATGTTGGTCCAGCGAAGGACAATCATTGGACAATTCTGAAGCATTTATTTCTTATGGGGTTGTATCGGGAATCCTACAGAAAAATACCGGCATATTTATTATTTTGTATGAAATTGTTCTTTACGAGATCTTTATCTGTAATTTCTTACGCATAAATCTACGTTTGTATTAACAACAACACCAATAGTTATCCCTTATTATGTAGCATTTTCTGCTTCAATTTCGCTTTAAGTAAATGCTGACATTTTTTACTGAATTTGTTTCCATTGCCGATATTTCATATATTTTTGCATACAAACATAAAAATTCTTTTGAGTAAACCAGAAGCATCCGAACAAATTTGTTTATGGAATGGGGGATCTGGAGCCAATTACCATTCGGTTGAGTGGTGTTTCGAAAAAAAAGTCAATTGTTTTGACAATCTAGCTCTCATGTCTTCTTCTCATGTTTTGGTCTGTATGGAAGAATAACAGTTTTGGCAATACCGTTTTATTACATAGCATTGAAACAAGTTGTGAATTCATAGTTTTGGTAAAATAAGGTCAGTATACTAGCACACGAAGCTGGCATCTTAGAGTATTCAGATTTGACAAAGTTACACTGCCTATGATCGCAAATCAGTCCCATAAATATAGAAAATCCCATAGAAAACGGGACAAATGTACAATCATGAGCAGAAGTTTGAGACAAGCGTTTTGAAAAGCACAAATTTCGATTATTATTTCACAATGGTTTCATTGTTTAACTGTTTGTTATAATCTTTGAATGTTTCTTGCAAAGCGAAATGAACAAAAAACACGTAAGGGGAAATTTTGTAACGCTATGTCGACCGTGCTTATCAAACAGTACCATTCAATCAGCGAATGGAGCTGAAAGCTTATCGCTTATAGTTACATTTTATTGTATTGAAATATGGAGGTATGTGTCTAAATTAGATGCTTGATAAACTTTTTTGGAAATCGAAGAAAAATCGAATGGGACTGATATACATTTACGGGCAGATAATATATTCCACTATCGCACTGTTGATCATTTGCACTATACCACTGCTCACAGCAACAAAAATTTATTCACAAACCTATGTAGTACGGAAAAAATACATAGCTAACACCGTCTTTGCACTACTTCCTTCCTTTGCATTTTGTAGACCACATCAAAGCATTATTCCTCCCACTTTCCAAGATAGAGGGGAAATATCATCTCATAACGTTGTTTTTTGCACACTAGCGCCGCCAATCGGAGAAATTCATAAACATGTTCTTGACCCAATAGAGGACCTGCCCTCGACTTACAACTTTATTGAACACCTCAAAGCATTTTCCCTCCCATCTTCGTAGATGCAGAGAAAATTCCATCTCATAACTTTGATTTTTGCACACTAGCGCCGCCAATCGGAGAAATTCTTAAAAATGTTCTTGACCCAAGAGAAGGCATGAACTCGATTTATAGCTTTGTTGAATACCTCTATCCATTATTCCTCCCACTTTCCAAGATAGAGAAAAAAATACCATCTCATAACTTAGATTTTTGCGCGCTAGCACAGCCAATCGGAGAAATTCTTAAACATGTTCTTGACCCAAGAGAAGGTCTGCCCTCGACTTACAACTTTGTTGAACACCTCAAAGCATTTTCCCTCCCATCTTCGTAGATACAGAGAAAATTGCATCTAATTACGTTGTTTTTTGCACACTAGCGCCGCCAATAGGAGAAATTCTTAAACATGTTCATGACCCAAGAGAAGACCTGCCCTCGACTTACAACTTTGTTGAACACCTCAAAGCATTTTCCCTCCCATCTTCGTAGATACAGAGAAAATTCCATCTCATAACGTTGTTTTTTGCACACTAGCGCCGCCAATCGGAGAAATTCTTAAACATGTTCTTGACCCAAGAGAAGGCATGAACTCGATTTATAACTTTGTTGAATACCTCTATCCATTATTCCTCCCACTTTCCAAGATAGAGAAAAATACCATCTCATAACGTTGTTTTTTGCACACTAGCCCCGCAATCGGAGAAATTCTTAAACATGTTCATGACCCAAGAGAAGACCTGCCCTCGACTCTGTGTGTGTGTGTGTATGTAACGGACAAATTCTCATTCGTGTTTCTCAGCAATGGCTGAACCGATCTTATCCAAACCAATTTTAAATGAAAGAACTGAAAAACAGTATGAACGCTATTAATTTGTTTTTAATTCTGATGTTTAGTTTTCAAGATATGAATGTTTAAATGTGTAAACATGGCGTTTTTTGCAGTGTTTTTAAATTATCTGCCGAAATTGACAACATAGATTAACACTTTATATGTTTTTAGACAGCTTTAACAAATACCTTTCGAACAAGCTATAGAATATTGAAATCGGACCATTATCAAAAGAGATATTTAACATTAAATGCGGACGAAAGATTTTTATCATTTCCCATTGCCAGAAATATGACCAAAAACATGTAATCTATTATTAACGTCACAATCGCTTATTTTAGGTCAATAGTATCTTCGGGGAATATAATGGAGGCAATATGCCCTTTCTTTTGATATTGTGCTTTTGCTGATTAATCCCCCTATGAGTGAGATATTTTCACAAATTTTCTTGGAAGTGATTATATCGAAATGATGCCTTCAGCAAATTTGTAGCTCTTACTCTTGTGAATAACTTTACTGAAGACTTCAAATATCCATTTTGAACACTTTAAAAGTTATGGCTTGTTGTTTGTGAATTACTCTTTGTCGCCTATTTATTGTTCAATATAGTAATAATCCATTGATATAAGCCAAACATTATTTCGATAAAACGAATTTTGTATTTCATTTTTACATTTCTTACAAAAGAAATGTATAGGATTCGCTCAAACTTTGAAAACTTTTTCCGAGGCCCGGAGGGCCGAGTCTCATATACCAATCGACTCAGCTCGACAAATTGAGACAATGTCTGTATGTGTGTGTGTGTGTGTGTGTATGTGTGTATGTATGTATGTACAAAATGTCATGTAATTATCTCAGCAATGGCTGAACCGATCTTAATGAAATTAGTTTCAAATGAAAGGCCTAACGTTGCCATTTGACACTATTATTTTTGATTTTCGATATGTTGTTTACTCTCTGAGATATGGGCGATTTTGTGAAAACACAGCAGGTTTTTGGCGAATAACTTTTGAACAATACAATGTTGTCCAGCAAACTGCACATAAAAAGAAAGCTTGTTAAAATACCTTTCTAACAAGCTATAGATTGTCTAAATACGTGCACGAGCGGCGGAGATGTTAAACATTTTGTATTTCTAGTCCTCGCTTACCAATTTCCACTAGCTAAAAATGAGATTGTTTCATACATAGTATTGCTTTACTGGTGTTTTAGGGGCAAAACTAAACCGATTTTGAATATCGGGGTATAAAAACACATCTACGTGATTCAAGGAATTCGATGTTGAGAACATTTTGTGAATTACCTTTATAATAAATGAACTATTTCTCAAAAATCAATATATATAAGTTCACTTCAAAGACAAAATAATGTGTTGATAAAGAAACAGTGAGTTCTAGTATTTATCCCTTGGATTAGGCATTGCGTTTAATCATGAGGTAAATATTGGATGTTATATCAATACACAGATCAACAAGTAATTCACCTAGTAGTGAGATAAAAGATTTCTCATATAATTATACTTGTGGCGTCACCGAAAGCAACTGTATGTTTGAGGCCCAAAAATCTAGCGAAAATTTAGCTCTTTTACAAGATTTAGGTTATACTGGTTATGGCACAAAAATTACTACTCACATTAATTATGACAAGAATGAAAGGAATCAATGTATCATAATAATATACCTATAAAAATAATGTCACTGCATTAACCATCATTTGCCATTCCTCACACGCCCCCCCATCTATCTCTGTCTCTCTTCTATCGCATCTATCTAGCTATTTCTGTATCCATTTCTAAGTTGTGTGATTATCTGCCAATCTGAAATATTTATTAATTGTAATTGCGAAGGTTTGAGAAAACAAAACTATTTCTTGTCTGCTGCTACATCAACTCAATTTTAATTCAATTGTATTCAAAGCCTGTATCTACACTATAATTAAGGAAATTCATGGCTATATCCGAAAAATATTTGGCTTAATTGGGTAATATGAAAGTATGACGATGAAAATTTTCAAAAGAGACATTCCACGTGCGATATTTAAACTATTCGTATCTCTATTGAATTTTGAATGAAATATATGCTCAAAGACTGAAAGCTGAAGCCAGCAGGATTGGACTTGCCATCAACGTTTCGAAGCCAAAATACATGAGAGGAAGAGGTTCTAGAGACGACAATGTGAACCTCCCACCCGAGTTCGGATTGACGGTGACGAAATCGAGATGGTCGACGAATTCATGTATTCGGGCTCACTGGTAACCGACAACAATGATAACAGCAGAGAAATTCAGAGAGGGATCTTGGCGGGAAATCGTGCCTACTTTGGACTCCGGAGGACGCTCCGGTCGAACAAAATTCGCCGCCGCACGAAGTTGATTATCTACAAGACGCTGATTAGATCGGTGGTCCACTCGGCCACGAGACCTGGACTATGCTCGTGGAGGACCAACGCACCCTTGGAGTTTTCGAACGAAAGGTGTTGCAGATGGAAGACGGAACGTTGCGCAGGCGAATGAACCATGAGTTGTATCAGCTGCACATTCGTTGTATTGGTACGAACTTTCATGAAAAATAACGGATCAAAGACCAAAAATATCCACAAACCAGATCCAGGAAAAGAAGTCTCCCAAAGTACCCACTCTCGATGGGGGATGCAACTACAATGTGTCCTCTAACTTATCGTCGTCCATATTTGGATATACTGCGTAGTTTGAACCATTTATTTTTCACAGAATTGGTCTGTATAGGACTTATTTATCCATATTTCCTGCACGAGAATTCCGAACGAAACAATATGAAAGCTATAAGGATGAATTGAAAGAGACTGCATTGCAATCAACTGAATGCACGGCTTTTATGCAATCGACATAGCCTAGACATTTCACACTATTTACTTCAATGCAAATAAAAACTTTGAAATATCTACCTGTCTCATTCACGAATCGCATTCTCCCTCTGTCGTTCTCTGTTCAAGGGGCTTGAAAGCACATGTGACCTTGTCTCACTTTACTATATTCAATTGCGCGTTAAAATACTGGACCAGTAAATTTTATTCTGTACATAAATCTTTTTTTCGGGAATATGTGACCAAAAAGTAAACTTCGAATTCCAAAGCAAATTGAGCGTTCCAGGTTCCTGATAAATAAATATGGTCTAATAATAAGGTAGAAACACCAGATAATCTTAAAACGACGCCGTCAAGTAAAGAAGCATGAAAACAAAAAGAATAAAACCAAAAAAAGATGGAAGCCCTAGAAAATCCATTGCATATTTATTAGCCTTTTCTCAGAAGATGGGATTTTCAAAAACATTTCAAAACTTTTTGATGCAATGGTTCTCAAATTCGTACCGGATTGGTTTATTCATTTTCTTTATTCAAAAATATTTTTAGCTTTAAATATATGACGATTTCATTTTAATTATATCATTCCGCATCTTTTTATTCGTTTTGTTCATCTGTGTTCATTTTACTTATTTTATTCGTTTCATTCTTTGGATTCACTCTGATCAGTTTATTCTTTTTGTGCATTTTACTCATAACTCATTTAACTTATTTTATTCATTGTTTTCATTGTATGCATTTTATTCATTTTTTCCAGTTTATTCATTTTGTTCAGTTTCTTCATTTTAATAATCTGACTACTTTTTCAGTTTCAATCTTTTCTTCCAAATAATTTATTTGATTCAATTTATTTCTTTATATTAATTTATAACCTTTTACCATTGTTAAATTTTTCATTTTAATCAATGCATTCTGTTCATATTCTTCTTTTTATTCATTTTATCACTTCAGCTCATTTTGTTTATTTGATTCGTTTGTTTTATTTATGCATTTCATTTATTTTTTACTTTATTCATTTTGTTCATCCATTCTTTTTATTCATTTGATCCATTTCATTAATTTGATTCATTGTATTCACTGGATGAATTAAATCAATTTGACTCATTTGATTCATTTGATTCATTTGATTCATTTGATTCATTTGATTCATTTGATTTATTTGATTCATTTGAATCATTTGATTCATTTGATTCATTTGATTTATTTGATTGATTTGATTCATTTCATTCATTTAATTCATTTGATTCATTTGATTCATTTGATTCATTTGATTCATTTGATTCATTTGATTCTTTTGATTCATTTGATTCATTTGATTCATTTGATTCATTTGATTCATTTGATTCATTTGATTCATTTGATTCATTTGATTCATTTGATTCATTTGATTCATTTGATTCATTTGATTCATTTGATTCATTTGATTTATTTGATTCATTTAATTCATTTGATTCATTTGATTCATTTGATTCATTTGATTCATTTGTTTCATTTGATTCATTTGATTCATTTGATTCATTTGATTCATTTGATTCATTTGATTCATTTGATTCATTTGATTCATTTGATTCATTTGATTCATATGATTCATATGATTCATTTAATTCATTTAATTCATTTGATTCATTTGATTCATTTTATTCATTTGATTCATTTGATTCATTTGATTCATTTGATTCATTTGATTTATTTGATTCATTTAATTCATTTGATTCATTTGATTCATTTGATTCATTTGATTCACTTGATTCGTGTGATTCATTTGATTCATTTGATTCATATGATTCATTTGATTCATTTGATTCGTTTGATTCATTTAATTCATTTGATTCATTTGATTCATTTGATTCATTTGATTTATTTGATTCATTTGATTCATTTGACACATTTGATTCATTTGATTCGTTTGATTCGTTTGATTCATTTGAATCATTTGAATCATTTGATTCATTTGATTCATTTTATTCATATCTTTAATTTTATGCATTTCATGTTCAGTTATTCGTTTTATTTCATTCAATTTGTTAGTATGAGTCAATTTATTCTATTAATCTTAGAACTATATCTAAATATAATCTTAATTTTTATTTAATAACCTAATCTAATTTGATTCGTGTATATTATAATTTTGATTTACATTAATTTTTCTACTCATTTTATGAATTTAAAAACCTATTATTTCATTTTTTGCTTTACTTTTTTATTTCGTTCGTTTTGTTGATTTCTATAATTTATTCAGTTTATTCGAGATTTTTTTCGTGCAAGCCTAGAAACTGTTTTCATCCCACCTCTAGTTGGGTGCATACTTCTTGTGAGTTCTGCAAACTAATCCAATAGTGAAATGTGTAAGAAATGTCTCATCTCACTGCTAGGTGGATTAAATCGGTTTTCTGTCTACAACCGCTAGAAATAATCACCGAACACTTCCAAGTTGTCTGGAAGGAACTTGATAACTTATCAGTGCAAAAATGTTCATTTGTGCGAACCTTCTGACTGCAATTTTTCTAACTTATGACCATCGGATCGATCTGAAATACATCGGAAAATGAAAAGCGAAATAAATAACTCCATGCAACGGCGTAGCCAAGAGAAGGTTTTGGGGTTTAACACCATACAACCCACCCTCGCCCCTCCCTCACCCAAAAAAAATTGGATTGAAGTTGAAAATTTATTGATGCAGACTGATTTAATTCAATATTACAATAACAATTATCTGATCCGTAGATTGATAACCTGTTGTTGTAAACATCATGAGGACTTTTGTTAAATTGTCGGAATGGGGTCCTGATATGTAACTGATCTATTGGTCTTGATTTCACAGTTGTCTAATAGCATCAATATCTAATTCCTGCCTGAAAACATTCCATAGAAAATTCCAGAGTTCTGTAATCAATCATAATCCTCAGATTTCTTTTCAAATTGAGCTCGTTTTTGTAGAGATGTACTGTAATAAGGGTCTTTATTTAATAGGAAGCGAAGTTACAATTGATTTAATGTCTATGAAACATAGAACTGCTCACCAAAAAAATGCATAATTTTCAACATTTGCTAAAAATGTTTTGCCTTTCTCATTCACTCTAAAATTCGTCAATCCTATCCCGACCCGGAGGGCCGAGTGTCATATGCCAATGGACTGAGTTCGTCGAGATCGGAAAATATCTGTGTGTGTATGTGGAAGAAAATGTGAAAATGAGAGATGGCTGAACCGATTTGCACAAAGTTAGTCTCAAATGAAAGGTACAACCTTCCCATCGGCTGCAATTGAATTTTTTTTATTGATTGGACTTCCGGTTCCGGAGTTACGAGTTGAAGAGTGCAATCACACAGCAAATTCCCATATAAACTGAAATGAAAAATTTTCAAAATCAAATTTGTATTTTTGATGCCAAATGACTTTAAAATGCATGAAACATTAAGATGTTTGACAAAAATTGACTTTTTTAGACTGCCGTTTGGACAGTATGATCGATTTTCACCACATCCCCCCAAACCGAATTTCTGGCTACGCCGCTGGCTTCCAGTAAGTATAAACAAAGTCGTTCTACACTCGTTCACAAGAAACTTCTTCGATTGCTGAATATCTAATATAATACATTGAAACCTTCGATTTTATCAGCCAAATATGAACATATGTTTGATGGGCTCTAGCAGACGAACAAGACTGAATTCGAGTAAATCCTTTCTTGAGGATGTTTTTCTTATCATGAAGATGGAAATATGCAAAAATAAAAAGTTCATCATAATCCGAAATAGTTATCAGACTACATCAAGGGACGGGAAGAATATTTTAACAGCTTCAGTTTATTATAAAGAAAAAAATTTGCCCGATTTAGTCAATGTCCCCATTTTGTCAGCCTAAAATACACCATGAGATTGATAAAATGGGTCTTTATTTATTCACTGTGTTTCACATTAATAGGTTCATTTCATTTTCGAAGATTTTTTTATTGCATCGAACTACAACAATTTTTAGGTAGCTTTCAAGGGGTTATTTTATAGACTTCTTCCAAAATTTGGCGAACCTATTCCAATTCGTATACCAATTAATTGGTATACTTAAGGGTTTATATGTTAAAGATAGAGAAAATACTGAAATTTTCAGCTTTTTTCCTACACAATATTACGAAAGCTTATTAAACAATTTTTCCTAATAAGTTTGTGAAAATTATAAACTATTTGAAATTTTTTAATACTTTAATTTTTTATTTAACCGTGATTTTTTAATAAATAGTGACCATCGCTTCACAACATAGTCTATTTTTCATGGCTTACGGTGAGCACGATTTCTCGAATTGCTGAACTGAAAATTATGGAATAGAAATTAATTTTTAGTATTTTTACATTTCTTACAAAAGAAATGTATAGGATTCGCTCAAACTTTGACAACTTTTTCCGAGGCCCGGAGGGCCGAGTCTCATATACCAATCGACTCAGCTCGACAAATTGAGACAATGTCTGTATGTGTGTGTGTGTGTGTGTGTGTGTGTGTGTGTGTATGTGTGTATGTATGTATGTACAAAATGTCATGTAATTATCTCAGCAATGGCTGAACCGATCTTAATGAAATTAGTTTCAAATGAAAGGCCTAACGTTGCCATTTGACACTATTATTTTTGATTTTCGATATATTGTTTACTTTCTGAGATATGGACGATTTTGTCAAAACACAGCAGGTTTTTTGCAAATAACTTTCGAACAATACAATATTGTACCACAAACTGCACATAAATAGAAAGCTTGTACCTTTCTAACAAGCTATAGATTGTCTAAATACGTGCACGAGCGGCGAAGATATTAGACATTTTGAATTTTTAGTCCTCGCTTACCAATTTCCACTAATTAAAAATGAGATTGTTTCATACAGAGTATTGCTTTGCTGGTGTTTTAGGGGTAAAACTAAACCGATTTTGAATATCGGGGTATGAAAACACATCTACGTGATTCAAGGAATTCGATGTTGAAAACATTTTGTGAATTACCTTTATAATAAATGAACTATTTCTCAAAAATCAATATATAAGTTCACTTCAAAGACAAAATAATGCGTTGATAAACAAAAAGTGAGTTCTAGTATTTATTCCTTGGATTAGGCATTGCGTTCAACCATGAGGTAAATGTTGGATGGTATATCAATACACAGATCAACAAGTAATTCACCTAGTAGTTAGATAAAAGATTTCTAATATAATTATACTTGTGGCGTCACCGAAAGCAGCTGTATGTTTGAAGCCCAAAAATCTAGCAAAAAATAGCTCTTTTGCAAGATTTAGGCTATACTGGTTATGGAGCAAAAATTACTACTTACATTATTTATGATAAGAATGTAAGAATCAATATATCATAATAATATACCTATAAAAATAATGTCACTGCATTAACCATCATTTGCCATTCCTCACACGCCCCCCCCCCCCCATCTCTCTCTCTCTCTCTCACTCTCACTCTCTCTCTCTCTCTCTCTCTCTCTCTCTCTCTCTCTCTCTCTCTCTCTCTCTCTCTCTCTCTTTCTCTCTCTCTGTCTCTCTTCTATCGCATCTATCTAGCTATTTCTGTAGCCATTTCTAAGTTGTGTGATAAGATCTTCTGCCAATCTGAAATATTTATTAATTGTAATTGCGAAGGTTTGAGAAAACAAAACTATTTTTTGTCTGCTGCTACATCAACTCAACTATAATTCAATTGTATTC
This sequence comes from Topomyia yanbarensis, assembly GCF_030247195.1. Lineage (NCBI taxonomy): Eukaryota > Metazoa > Arthropoda > Insecta > Diptera > Culicidae > Topomyia > Topomyia yanbarensis. The sequence goes on along the minus strand of NC_080672.1, from coordinate 214,567,113 downwards.
AAAGCCTGTATCTACACTATAATTAAGGAAATTCATGGCTATATCAGAAAAATATTTGGCTTAACTGGGTAATATGAAAGTTTGACGATGGAAATTTTCAAAAGAGACATACCACGTGCGATATTTAAACTATTCGTATCTCTATTGAATTTTGAATGAAATATATGCTCAAAGACTGAAAGCTGAAGCCAGGATTTCGAAGACAAAATACATGAGAGGAAGAGGTTCTAGAGACGACAATGTGAACCTCCCACCCGAGTTCAGATTGACGGTGACGAAATCTAGATGGTCGACGAATTCATGTATTTGGGCTCACTGGTAATCGACGACAATGTGTTACACATCGAGATTGTGCCGATAAAATGCCGAATCATTTCTTGGAGTGCATCCTCCACGATCAAATTAATAACGCAGCCACTTCCAGTATAGTATACAGTTATTTTCCTCTCGCATGGAATCAGAAACAGTATATTGATCTCGCTCTCGCACCGCAATGGCGATCTTCCTCTACAAAGCCGTGCAGATACAATAGAAGCGGTCAGATCAAAACGTGGTGTGCGGTGGATGGTGCGTGCCAGTAAAAAGTAGTTTCGAGGGGATTTAGATTCATCCTCAGCAGATTAAAACAACCACTGAAGGTAAAAATACGGCTTATAGTCGAAAATGTGATGCTAATTGGTACTTTCATCCCTTACGAAGGCTCATACGGCCTAGATGCATTTTCCGCGTGCTAATCGAGCACCGAAGGATAGATGGTAATAATACGCGGCATATCTAACGGTCGTCCCGTTGAGGTAATTGATGATACAACCTGTACCACACTTGTGATAACATGCCAATTACAGTTCTTCCTGCATGTCCGGCCTTAGAACCGAAACATCATACGATACGGACAGCAATATTCACATCATAACCCTCCGAGCTCTCGATCGAAGCAGTTCGTTTTCTGGTGCTGTGCATAAAGTGAACAAGAATAAAGTGTCAGTGAAGGTCAACCATTGTTCGAGGCAGTCTTTGTTCGCCGGTGCCCAGGCTGGTGAAGTGAATACCAGAATAGCCGGAATCGCCGCTATATAAGCTAAGTATTTTTTTTTTCTTTCATTTCCCTTTCCCCGATCGGTCTCTACTTCTGCCCTTTCCCCTGAATATAAGTTTCATCTCTCGTTTACACCACGTGTTATCCTCGTGCCTAAATGGCCGAGGGCGAAGTAACATTGGATGGGAATGATATTCCCATGGATATACCGGATAAACCCGAAATTACTCCCTCCCCTGATTCCCCCAGTCCTCCCCGTATTAAAACATACCCAGCCAGTTCGACTGGACCCTGGGTGGTGTATGTCCGGCCCAACACGAAATCGCCCAATATTCTAGAAATCTCACGGGAGCTGACTGCCAACTACCCGTCCGTGGCTCAGATAACACGTGTTCGAGCTAATAAGATACGCGTTATAGTAGTGACCTCGACCAGGCAAACCAGATTGCTCGCAGCGAGCGTTTTACGAAGCAATTCAAGGTGTATGTGCCTTGTAGAGTTGTGGAGATCGATGGGGTCGTCGCCGAACCGGGTCTAAAGTGCGAAGACCTGTTGAAGTACGGGGTTGGCTGCTTTAAGGACCCTTCACTTCAAAAGGTGAAAATTCTGGAATGCAAGCAATTGTATTCCGCAAAAACTGAAGATGATAAGACAACGTATTCTCCGTCAGACTCGATTCGGGTGACTTTCTCCGGATCTGCTCTTCCCAACTATGTCCTCCTGGATAAGGTTCGCCTACCTGTTCGCCTGTTTGTACCGCGGGTAATGAACTGCAGCAATTGCAAGCAACTGGGCCACACAGACACTTATTGTGGCAATAAAAAACGGTGCGGAAAATGCGAGGGAGAGCATGAGGATGACGCTTGCGGTGGAGAAACTGAGAAGTGTATTTACTGCGGGGGCCCTCCGCATGCTCTTAAGTCATGCCCGGCGTACAAGCAGCGCGGGGATAAAATTAAGCGCTCACTTAAGGATCGCTCGAGACACTCTTATGCAGAAATGCTAAAGAATGCTTCGCCATCTGTCCCTTCCGAAAATTCCTTTGCTCTTTTGGCTGGCGTTGAGCAAGAATCTGACGACCCACAAGAGGGAACATCATTGGTTAACCCAGGGGAATCCAGGAAGAGGAGAAATCTAGCCTCCCCTACATTGCCTCGTAAGGGTGCCAAGGTGTCGTCCACTCAGAGTGCGCCAACCGCAATCAATAAATCCAACGGAAGTGATGCACAAAAGCCGAAGCAATTTGCTCCAGGACTTGGAAATATTAATTCTAACAAGGAGTACCCACCACTTCCAGGGACACCAAAAACCCCAAGTGTCCCCTTTTTTCAAACAGATACTCAGTCCAGTAGCGGACTAATGAAATTTTCTGACATAGTGGACTTAATTTTCACAGCTTTCAATGTTACTGATCCTCTTAAAAGCCTTCTGATACGTTTTCTCCCTATAGTGCAAACATTTTTGAAGCAGTTGACTACTAAATGGCCCCTCCTTGCAGCGATCGTATCCTTCGATGGCTAAGTCATCGAACGAGGTCACCGATTCGATCACTGTTCTACAGTGGAACAGCAGAAGTATCCTCCCGAAAATCGATTCCTTTAAATTTTTACTAAATAGTTTAAAATGTGATGCTTTCGCATTATGTGAAACTTGGTTAACTTCCGATATAAATCTCAACTTCCACGACTTTAATATAATTCGTCTGGATCGAGAAAACCCCTATGGAGGAGTACTTTTGGGGATCAAAAAATGCTATTCTTTCAACCGAATTAAACTCCCTTCGACACCAGGCATTGAAATTGTCGCTTGTCAAGTTTTAATCAAAGGTAAAGACCTTTGCATTGCTTCCATCTACATTCCTCCTAGAGCCTCGGTAGGGCACCGAACGCTTTGTAATATCACGGAATCCTTACCGGCACCGCGGCTAGTTCTGGGAGACTTTAACTCGCACGGTACGGTATGGGGCTGTCTTCATGATGATAATAGATCAACATTAATCCAAGATCTTTGCGATAATTTCAACATGACCATCTTAAACACGGGAGAAATGACGCGGATTCCTACACCACCAGCACGCGCAAGCGCGTTGGATTTATCTCTATGCTCGACTTCGCTACAGTTAGATTGCACGTGGAAGGTGATCCCTGATCCCCACGGTAGCGACCATTTGCCTATCGTGATTTCAATTGCTAACGGTTCAAGACCATCGGAAACAATCAATGTCTCGTATGACCTCACACGGAACATTGATTGGAAGAGTTACGCGACCGCGATATCCGTTAAAATCGAATCCACTCAAGAACTTCCTCCGGAGGAAGAGTACAGGTTTTTGGCTGGCTTGATTCTCGACAGTGCGAATCAAGCTCAGACTAAACCAGTACCCAGCGCGAATACCCATGGACGGTCTCCCACCCCGTGGTGGGATAAAGAGTGCTCAGAGCTGTACGCGGAAAAGTCCACTGCATATAAGGCCTTCCGGGAAGACGGGTTACCCGCTAGCTATCTACAGTACGCGTCGTTAGAAAGGCGAATGAAGAGTCTAATGAAAGCCAAAAAACGTAGTTATTGGCGCCGGTTCGTCGACGGGTTAACGAGAGAAACAGCGATGAGCACTCTTTGGGGTACGGCTCGACGTATGCGTAACCGTAATAGTACCAACGAGAACGTGGAATATTCAAACCGTTGGATATTTGCTTTCGCCAAGAAGATCTGTCCGGACTCTGTCCCGGTACAGAAAACGTACCGCGCCGCGTCTCCTCACGATACCGCGAACGAAACACCGTTTTCGATGGTGGAGTTCTCACTTGCTCTCTTATCATGCAACAATAACGCCCCAGGGTTAGACAGAATCAAATTCAACTTGCTGAAGAATCTACCTGACACTGCAAAAAGGCGCTTGTTGAATTTATTTAACAAGTTTCTTGAGGGTAACATTGTCGCTCATGACTGGAGGCAAGTGAAGGTCATCGCCATCCAAAAACCAGGAAAACCAGCCTCCGACCACAACTCATATCGGCCGATTGCAATGCTGTCCTGTATTCGGAAGTTGTTCGAGAAAATGATCTTGTTTCGCCTCGACAATTGGGTTGAAGCAAATGGCTTACTGTCAGATACACAATTTGGCTTCCGCAAAGGCAAAGGGACGAACGATTGCCTTGCGTTGCTTTCTACAGAAATCCAAATGGCCTATGCTAACAAAGAGCAGATGGCATCAGTCTTCTTGGATATTAAGGGGGCTTTTGACTCAGTTTCTATCAACATTCTGTCAGAGAAGCTGCACCAGCATGGTCTTTCGCCAATTTTAAATAACTTTTTGCTAAACCTGTTGTCTGAAAAGCACATGCACTTTTCGCATGGCGATTTAACAACATCGCGATTTAGCTACATGGGTCTTCCCCAGGGCTCATGTCTAAGTCCCCTGCTCTACAATTTCTACGTGAATGACATTGACGATTGTCTTGCCAATTCATGCACGCTAAGGCAACTTGCAGACGACGGGGTGGTCTCTGTTACAGGGCCCAAAGCTCCCGACTTGCAAGGACCATTACAAAATACCTTGGACAATTTGTCTGCTTGGGCTCTTCAGCTGGGTATTCAGTTCTCCACGGAGAAAACTGAGTTGGTTGTTTTTTCTAGGAAGCGTGAGCCGGCGCAACTCCAGCTTCTATTAATGGGTGCAACGATCAACCAGGTTTTCACATTTAAATATCTCGGGGTCTGGTTCGACTCTAAAGGTACCTGGGGATGTCACATTAGGTATCTGAAACAGAAATGCCAACAAAGGATCAATTTTCTCCGAACAATAACTGGAACATGGTGGGGTGCTCACCCAGGAGATCTGATCAGGTTGTACCAAACAACGATATTGTCGGTGATGGAGTACGGGTGTTTCTGTTTCCGCTCCGCTGCGAACATACACTTCATCAAACTGGAGAGAATCCAGTATCGTTGCTTGCGCATTGCCTTGGGTTGCATGCACTCGACCCATACGATGAGTCTCGAAGTGCTGGCGGGCGTTCTTCCGCTAAAAAATCGATTTTGGGAACTCTCATATCGATTGCTCATCCGATGCGACATTCTGAACCCGTTGGTGATTGAAAACTTCGAGAGGCTCGTCGAGCTTAATTCTCAAACCCGATTTATGGCCTTGTACTTCGACTACATGGCACAGAGCATTAATCCTTCTTCATATACTCCCAGCCGTGTTCGTTTCCTAGATACTTCTGATTCTACTGTATTCTTCGACACATCCATGAAGGAAGAGGTTCGTGGAATCCCGGACCATATACGCCCGCAAGTGATCCCCAATATATTTTATAATAAATTCCGAGAAGTCGACTGTGACAAAATGTTCTACACTGACGGATCAAATCTCGATGGGTCCACTGGCTTCGGTATCTTCAACAATACTATCACCGCTTCATTCAAGCTCAATGATCCCGCTTCAGTTTACGTCGCAGAGTTAGCTGCAATTCAGTACACCCTTGGGATCATCGACACTCTGCCCACAGATCACTACTTCATCATTTCGGACAGCCTCAGCTCCATCGAGGCTCTTCGTGCGATGAAGCCCAAAAAGCAATTCCCATATTTCCTGGGGAAGATACGGGAGTCCTTGTGTACGTTATCTGAAAAATCTTATCAAATTACCTTTGTTTGGGTCCCCTCTCATTGCTCTATCCCGGGCAATGAAAAGGCCGACTCATTAGCAAAGGTGGGCGCATTAAATGGTGACATATACGAAAGACCAATCTGCTTCAACGATTTTTTTAGTATTTGTCGTCAGAGGACACTCAACAGTTGGCAAACCTCGTGGAGCAATGGTGAACTTGGACGATGGCTACATTCCATTATCCCAAAGGTATCAACGAAGCATTGGTTCAGGGGGATGGATGTGGGTCGGGATTTTATTCGTGTAATGTCCCGACTTATGTCCAACCACTACACCTTGGATGCGCATCTGCGGCGTATTGGGCTTGCGGAGAGTAGTCTGTGCGCTTGTGACGAGGGCTATCACGACATCGAGCACGTTGTCTGGGTATGCGCCGGGTACTTGGACGCCAGGTCTCAGTTAAAGGATTCCCTTCGGGCCCGAGGTAGACCACCCAATGTGCCAGTCCGAGATATACTGGCAAATCGTGATTTCCCCTATATGTCCCTTATTTATACTTTCATAAAAACGACAAATATCCCAATTTAGCCCCTCTCTTTTTATTTCTCGTTTTAGAAGCTTTCTCTTGCCTTGTGGGACCGATCAGCTCCAGACTGCAACTATGTAACCGCCGTCGCACTTACCACTACGGAAACTGAAGCGAGAGCGACTCAAGGTCCGATGACTTTTGAAGGATTCCCCGCGGGTCCGAAGAATACCATCCGCCAATCCGACCTACTAGACTGAGGCGGTAATCTTTCGCTGATCTCCCGTTTGAGCGAAAGTTGCAAGTTTGGCTCTTCTCTCCCGGTCACCATCTGCGCTTTCTCTCCCCTGTCCTTGATACAACTGCTTCTACAGCCCCCCTCTGAATATCTTGACCAAGCATAAGTCTCCGCTAAAAAAGTTCAAGTTTGTATTCTGTATTCCTAGTTTTAAGATAGTTGTAATTTTACCTCTTTGTTAAAACTATTGTCCCCCATCTTGTAAATAGAATTGTATCCCTAGTCTTAAAACACCTGCGAATTTTCTCATAAATATTTGTTCCCCCTTTTGTGTACCAAACTATATTGTTAGTTTTAAGATAACTGTAAATATTTCCTAAAAATTATTACTATTGAATTCCTTGTTTTAAAATTTTTTCATAAAAAAATCTTTCGCCCCCTCTCTTGTATATAGAATCTTATTTCTAGTCTTAAGATAGCTGTAAAATTTTTCTTTTTTAAAAAAATATTTCAACATTGTAACCTCCTAGTTTTAAAATATACACAATGTAAAAACAAAAGAATTTGGCACCGCCAAGCTAACGCATTTGTGCCTATCAAATAAACGAAATGAATAAAAAAAAAAGCAATATTCACATAGGTCTCGATCAGCTCGACCTCTCAAGGTCAAAGGAACATTGACAATTATAGAGGAATTTCTGCGCTCTGTGCCATTTCCAAGCTCTTTGAGTTAGTCGTGGTGGAGTCAGTGTTTTTTCACTGTAAGGAATATATTTCTAAAGACCAACATGGATTCATGCCGAATCGATCGACGTCGACGAATCTACTATCTCTAACCTCTTTTGTGTCCGAAGGGTTCGATGCGAGTCAACAAACTGATGTTATATATACTGACTTATCTGCAGCTTTTGACAAAATCAATCACGATATCGCAATCGCTAAATTGGAAAAACTTGGCTTCAGTGGATCACTCCTGCGATGGTTCCAATCCTATCTCGTTGGCCGTCAACTCAGTGTGAACATAGGTGATGCATACTCCAAACTATTCTCCGCAACGTCTGGAATTCCGCAAGGAAGTCATCTCGGACCTTTGATATTCACTCTCTATTTCAACGATGTAAACTATCAGCTGAAAGGGCCACGGTTGTCGTATGCAGATGACCTGAAAATTTTCAACAGAATTAAGAGCCGAACGGACGCACTTTATTTGCAGCAGCAATTTGACACTTTCAGCAGATGGTGTGAAAACAACCGAATGAATCTGAATCCGGCGAAATGTTCTGTGATATCGTTCTCCAGAAAAAAGGATCCCATTGAGTTTGAATATAACTTGTCTGGAGCTCTTGTTTCCCGGGTGAGCTGCGTTAAGGATCTTGGAGTGCTGTTAGATTCGAAACTTACATTTAAGAATCACATTTCGTATGTTGTTGGTAAAGCATCGCGAAGCCTGGGCTTCATCTTCCGTACGGCTAAATCCTTCACAGACATTTATTGTCTCAAAAGCCTCTACTGCTCTTTAGTGCGCTCCATGCTGGAGTATTGTTCGTCAGTCTGGAACCCGAATTACATGAACAGCAGCGATCGAATTGAAGGCGTTCAACGAAAATTTATACGGTATGCTCTTCGACGCCTGCCTTGGCGCGATCCTTTTCGTCTACCAAGCTACGAGAGTCGGTGTCAACTCATCCAGCTCGATACCCTTCAGCGCCGTAGAGAAACTGCAAGAGCCTTATTCATCTCTGATCTTCTGTCAGGACGCATCGATCCTCCAGATTTATTAGAGCGAGTCAACATCCAAGCAAGGTCCAGAACGTTACGCGGAAACGTTCTTCTGAGAGTGCCGTTTCGACGAACTATTCAAACAGCTAATGCCGCTATCACGGGACTACAACGCCTCTTCAATCGTGTGTCGCACCTGTTCGACTTTCATTTGTCTCGGATAACTTTAAGAAAGCGATTCCTGCAGTTTTTTAAATGTAATTAATTTAAGTTTCCATCATTGGGGCCGAGTGCGGCCTGTTGATGCGTGCGATAAATAAATTTAAAATAAATTTAAAAGGTAAGCGATCACAACCATTGCCGCAGAGTAAATCCTAACCACATTTCCATCATCTGAAAGCACGCCGAATCGTGATAAATTCCACGCAATACCATCTAGTAGTGCATCTGATAGGTTAGAGTGAAGCAATAGTTACGACAATTCATCAAAAGCCCATCATCAGGTACAGTTGATTGCCTATGTGAGTGTCCGGCAAACCTCATTAAACGAGACATAACCTCGTTAGAGGGCTTTTTATTTACAGTCCAAACCCCTCATCTTTACCCGAGCGAAGACGATCTCGCACCAGTAATATCGGGCTAGCGGAGCGAGTACGAAGCCGGACGGGCCACCACCACTCACTTTCGTCCACCAAATTATTCGTGCTGGTTCAAGCGATAAGGACGAGACGACCACGTTCGTGTGCAAGGAGTCGCACAGCAAGCAAGCACCACGAGTGCGACACAGTCTGCAGCAAGGTGCAACGTGACAGACCGCAGTGCATTCGTGACGATGCACGGTGCGAGAGTGTAGCGGCGTGACAAGCAGTGTAGCCGACCGGTCGCGCGACTCAGCAGGTGCATTGATCGACGGCAGGAGATGCGGAGCAGCAGTTGCAACGACACGGGGCCCCCACCGACACCCTAGCGCTGAAGATAACGGTCTGTGAAATCATGTGAAGCAAATAGAAATAAGTTTGAAATGATAGATTGATGTATTCTTAAGTAGCTAACGATACCGTACTGATTTACCTTACGTGAGCCATTTCGCTTGTATGAGATACAGCTTCATTTCCCTAAGCTAATCGGTTAGCAGCATTCCTCTATAGACTGAAAGTGATCAACCGAGTCCGCTTAGAGTCGTACTTGAGGTGACAGATGCGTTAACGACCCTCCCGCCAATTCAATATGGTACTCTTTACATTTGTGTGGTTTGCCTCGTTTAGGGAATTCGTAACATTGGCGCCCAACCAAAAAACCCTCATTCGCGCGTAGGATTCTAGTGCCGTTAAGTTGGTGATCAGTGATTTTTTAGCAAAAGGACGGTGAAACACTGGAAAACAAACATGGATTTAGAGCATCTTTCTCCAGAGGAACTGGACTTCGAGTTGATGGTAAGGACTGTAAAAGGAACGAAAGGCCAGGACCACAAATGGAAAATTTCAAAACCACTTCAAATTTTGAGTACAGAGGACGCCGGAGGAGCATCCGCACCAACATCATCGACGCACGTTCTCTCGGACGTCGATAGCATATATAAATGCCAAGCCAAACTTCCTCCAATTTTCCAAGTTTTGGAAGCCGCATTTCGCCAAAACGATGAAAATCAAGCGAGGTTATGCAGATCAAGACTGATGCATTACAGATTTAGGCTTTCCATTATATCGGATCCGATGATCACATCCAATGCCAGCAAAACGATGGCCAAGATAAACAAAACACTAGAGAGAATTGAACATTTTCTAGGCAATCTAGCTTCTAAAAAGGTGGAAGAAGAACTGCCTGGAGATCCAGATACACAGCAAAGGCTAAAGATCGCGCAGCTTCAATCAAGCATAAAAGACGCATCACAGCAGCAACAACTATTAGAACAGGAACTCCAACAACAGTTGAGACAACAACTGCAGCAAAATAAAGACGGTCAAATTCCGGAAGGACAATCAACACAGTACGAGCAACAATATCAACAGCAAAATTTACAGCAACTGCAGGAGTTGATAGGTCAACACCAACAGCAGCAGCAACGATACCAGCAACTTAGACTCGAACAACAAAGACAAGAACAACAACACCAGCAGTTGGTTAACCAGATGCAACAACAGCAACAGCAGTTAGAACAGCAGCTACACCAAGAGCAAGTCAGACGGCAGCAGATTGAGGTGCAGTTACAGGATCAACTAAATCGACGAATTCCAGTTTCGGGGTTTCAGAACAACTCAATCTCAGGATATTGGGATCCACAGCTCCACCAAGAATCAGGAATACTTCATCAGGTACCAGGGTTGAACCATATTCCCCCTCACTTACGTGATGATTTCCTGCGGTTCTTAAGATCTCAAAACAGACCTAGTACACCTAGAACACCAAATCCACAACCATCTGCAAACAGGTTCACGCAGCCGGTACACAAATGGCCATTTGAATACGCTGGACAGCCCAACATCATACAGCTAGGTGAATTTCTAAATCAAGTGAATACCTATGCAGACACAGAAGGAATGGACGAGCAAACTCTGTTACGGTCCATCAAACATTTGCTAAAAGGGCGAGCACTTCAATGGTATACTCGTGCTTACCTTAGCCTTTCAACTTGGGAAATCTTCAAGGCCGAGATCAAACAGGAGTTTTTGCCGCCCAACTACTCAGAAATTGTAAAGCAGGACCTGTATTTGCGTTTCCAAGGTCCAAATGAACCGTTCACCAACTTCTACAGAGATTTAGTGGCAGCTTTTGAGATTGTGGAACCGGCAATATCGGAATCCGAGAAACTCTTCATCATTAAATCTCACCTAAATTCCGATTTCTCGCCAATAGCTGCAGCTTCACGAGCAAATAAAATTCGTGATCTAGTTGCCGTTTGCAGGGACTTTGAGGTCTCCAGATCTTACTCTTTACGAGCTCGCACCCCCTTCACATCTCGCACTGCTTGGACAAAACCTGAGCCCTCGATCTTTCAGCGTTCGACCACCAACAGAATGGACAATGCAAATCGTCCAACTTTCAACAGACAGTCATTTAGTACCGCCCAAGTCAACACGATGGAATCAAGTCAAGACATCGATGAAGAGCTAGATTCACTTCGTATTCAGGAGCGTGAAGTTTTGCAGCAAGACATGGCATTTCGGAATGAAGCGGCAGCAAATACAGTAGAAGAGGTTAATGCGGTTCGGATGCAAAATAACTGGAGAGAACGATTATCCACCAACACAGGCGAAAGCCCGGCTAGAGAAAACAATAACAATAACAGAGATCTTGCTTCTGCAATCGTATGTTGGCAATGCGAAAATTCTGGTCACACCTACCCGAGATGTCCCAATCCGAAGCGATACCTTTTCTATTACAGTTGCGGCAAAAAAGGATGCACTACGCGTAACTGCGATGCATGCATCTTGCGTTGGAAGCAATTGGACACTCAGCATTCGGGAAACCGGCACTGGGAGAACCCACAATAAGCGGCGTGAGGTCTCCCGATAAAGTAAATACCCCTTTATTAAACGATATTCCAGCCTTCTGTAAAGCAGACTCCATAATTATCGACCCCGATAACAAAGACAATCGTCCATATGCCGTTATTTCAATTCTAGGTCAGCAAATACGTGGACTTCTCGACAGTGATGCCACATGCAGTCTTATTGGAGGATCCGTTTCAAAAATTGCAACAGATTTAGGACTAACTAAATTTCCGGTCAACGGAGAAGTAAAAACTGCAGATAATTCAGTTCATCGAATATCGTTTTTCTCTCATGTGCCCATTTCGTATAACAACAAGAATATCACACTACCGATACTTTTCATCGAAACAATGCCACCTATTCTTATCTTGGGGATGGACTTTTGGTCCAAGTTTGGAGTGAAACCAACCATTTGCGGAATCACCAACAACTTGGAAAGCGGAACATCGATCGTTGATACGTTATCCAAGCAAGATAAGGAGAAGCTGCAGGCAGTAATTCGGAAATTTCCAACATCTCAGAATCAAGGACATTTGGGAAGAACAACATTGTACTACCACAAGATAGACACTGGAAATTCACCTCCATTCAAACAGAAATACTATCCAATGTCCAAGTTTATCCTGGATGATTTGAACAAGGAGGTAGACAGAATGCTGAATCTGGGGGTCATCGAAAACGCCGATTGCTGCCCATGGAATAATGCCACGGTCGCTGTGAAGAAAAAGGACGGCTCTATGAGATTATGCCTGGATGCCAGAAAGTTGAATTCTGTCATCGTCCAAGAGGCGTACCCTATTCCACAGATAGCCTCGATCGTAAATAACCTGAGCGGTTCGAAGTTCCTATCTTCAATAGATCTAGAATCTGCTTTTTGGCAAATACCGCTTGAACAGGAATCGAAACAGAAAACGGCATTCACTATCCCTCAGCGAGGACATTATCAGTTCACCGTAGTTCCATTCGGCCTTTCCACGGCCAGTCAAGCGCTATCTCGAGTCATGAATCATTTGTTCATTGATCTTGAACCAAAAGTTTTTGTGTATCTTGACGACTTGGTAATAGCCACGGAATCGTTTCAAGAACACCTTGAAATTCTGCAAGAAGTCGCACGAAGATTGATGAATGCTGGTCTGACAATCAACGCAGAAAAGTCAGTTTTCTGCAGGAAGAGCTTGAGGTACCTAGGATATGTGCTGAATGAAGAAGGTTGGCACGTAGATGAGGACAAAGTGGAAGCTATTAGTAAGTTCCCCGCTCCAACGAATAAGAAGGAAGTGCAACGGTTCATCGGGATGTGCGGCTGGTACCGACGGGTCATCAAAGACTTCTCACAAACGGCAGTCCCGCTAACAGCTCACCAAGGCAAAAACTAAATTCAAGTGGACGGAAGATTGCGAGAGAGCTTTCCAGTCACTCAAGTCACATCTAATCTCGGCACCAGTATTGGCAACTCCAAATTATTCCAAGCCGTTCGCAGTCGCCTGTGATGCAAGTGATGTCGCAATTGGAGGAGTACTCACGCAGGACTACAACGGAGGAGAGAAGGCTATTTCCTACTTTTCGCAAAAACTCTCATCAGCTGAAAGGAAGTATTCGGTAACACAGAGAGAGTGTCTTGCAGTCATTCGGTCGATCGAAAAGTTCCGAGGATACCTCGAAGGTACACATTTCACAGTGTACTGCGATCACTCAAGCTTAACCTACCTGAAAACGATGAAAAATCCTACACCGCTCCTTGCTCGATGGATTCTTCGTATGAACGCGTATTCCTTCGATATTAAGTTTCGTAAGGGAAGCTCAAACGTTGTTCCTGACTGCCTGAGTCGTGTGGAAATAGTCAACGCAATAGACACTGCTCATTCAGGAACTTCTGATCCGTGGTTCGACAAACTACTGGAGGAGATTCAAACAGATTCGGATAGATTTCCAGACTTTAGAATAATCGGAGATCAGTTATACAAAAACTGCATCATGAAGGATGAAACTGGAGGTAAATGTCATCGTTGGAAGAAGGTCATCCCTACGCATTTGCGCCAGGATCTCATACATCGATACCATGATATACCTACAGCAGCTCATCTGGGGTGTGAGCGCACACAGCATCGCATTCAACGAGACCACTATTGGCCCCAAATGGCAACGGACATCCGCAAATATGTACAAGCATGTGATGTTTGCAAGGCCAGCAAGGCACCTAATACAACGCTGATGCCCACGCTAGGAAATGCCAAACCAGCTCAGTTACCGTGGGAGCTGATATCGATCGATTGGGTAGGCCCTCTAACACGGTCGAAAAAGGAGAACACTGTACTTTTAGTGATTGTCGATTGGGTAACCAAATTTGTAATCACGGAACCCTTTCGCACAGCAAATGCCCAAAAGATGTGTGATTTTTTGAAGCACTACGTGTTTCATCGATTCTCGACACCAAGGATCATCGTTTCCGATTCTGGCTCTCAATTTCTCTCTCAGGCATTCCAATCACTGCTTAAAAGATACAACGTTATCCACATGAGAACCGCATTCTACACTCCGATGTGTAACGCAGCTGAGCGGACCAATCGTACGCTGATCACTTGCGTAAGATCTCTCTTGGATGACGACCAACGAAACTGGGATGTACACATTCAGCAAGTAGTATGCGCAATCAACACAGCAAAGCACGAATCTCTTGGATGTAGTCCCCACTATTGCAATTTCGGAAGAGATCACATCTTATTCACCAATCAATACCCCCTGGCTAAGCTGGATTCCGCTGAGGATCCCGTCGAGGCACAAAAGTTACGAATCGCAGCAGCACAAAACATACAACATTTCGTAATATCCAGGATAAAGGCAGCCCACGATAGCAGCAAGCAGCGTTACGATCTTCGAGCACGACAGCGAGGGTTCACTGTAGGCGAAATAGTATGGAGACGATCGTTCGAATTGTCGAGCGCATCTGAACATCGAACAAAAAAGCTCGGCGCGAAATTCATACCCTGCATCGTACGACAAGTCCAAGGATGCAACAACTACAGGTTGGAGGATATAAAAACCGATTTAATCCACCTAGCAGTGAGATAACACATTTCTTACACATTTCACTATTGGATTAGTTTGCAGAACTCACGAGAAGTAGGCACCCAATTAGAGGTGGGATGAAAACAGTTTCTAGTCTTGCACGAATAAAATATCGAATAAACTGAATAAATTATAGAAATCAACAAAACGACCGAAATAAAAATGTAAGGCAAAAAATGAAACAATAGGTTTTTAAATTCACAAAATGAGTAGAAAAATTAATGAAAATCATTATAATTTTGATCCAAATACACGAATCAAATTAGATTAGGTTATTACATAAAAATTAAGATTCTATTTAGAAATAGTTATAAGATTAATAGAATAAATTGACTCATACTAACAAATTGAATGAAATCAAACGAATGACAACATGAAATGCTTAAAATTAAAGATATGAATAAAATGAATCAGATAAATTAGATAAATCAAACGAATCAAATGAATCAAATGAATCAAATGATTCAAATGAATCAAATGAATCAAATGAATCAAATGAATCAAATAAATCAAATGAATCAAATAAATCAAATGAATCAAATAAATCAAATGAATCACATGAATCAAATTAATTAAATGAATCAAATTGATTAAATTCATCCAGTGAATACAATGAATCAAATTAATGAAATGGATCAAATGAATAAAAAGAATGGATGAACAAAATGAATAAAGTAAAAAATAAAAGAAATGCATAAATAAAACAAACGAATCAAATAAACAAAATGAGCTGAAGTGATAAAATGAATAAAAAGAAGAAAATGAGCAGAATTAAATGCATTGATTAAAATGAAAAATTGAACAACAGTAAAAGGTTATAAATTAATATAAAGAAATAAATTGAATCAAATATATTATTTGGATGAAATGATTAAAACTGAAAAAGTAGTCAGATTATTAAAATGAAGAAACTGAACAAAATGAATAAACTGGAAAAAATTAATAAAATACATACAATGAATGATATGAGTACAATGCACAAAAAGAATAAACGGATCAGAGTGAATTCAAAGAATGAAACGAATAAAATAAGTAAAATGAACGCAGATGAACAAAACGAATAAAAAGATGCGGAATGAAATAATTAATTAAAATGAAATGGTCATATATTTGAAGCCAAACACATTTTTGAATAAAGAAAATGAATAAACCGGATTGTACGAATTTGAAAACCATTGCATCAGAAAGTTTTGAAATGTTTTTGAAAATCCCATCTTCTGAGAAAAGGCTAATAAATATGCAATGGACTTTCTAGGGCTTCCATCTTTTTTTGGTTTTATTCTTTTTGTTTTCATGCTTCTTTACTTGACGAATTCAAAGTTTACTTTTTGGTCACATATTCCCGAAAAAAGATTTATGTGCAGAACAGAATTTACAGGTCCAGTATTTTAACGCGCAATTGAATATAGTAAAGTGAGACAAGGTCACATGTGCTTTCAAGCCCCTTGAACAGAGAACGGCAGAGGGAGAATGCGATTCGTGAATGAGACTGGTAGATATTTCAAAGTTTTTATTTGCATTGAAGTAACTAGTGTGAAATGTCTAGGCTATGTCGATTGCATAAAAGCCGTGTTTGTATTGTTTCGTTCGGAATTCTCGTGCAGGAAATATGGATAAATAAGTCCTATACAGACCAATATTGTGAAAAAGAAATGGTTCAAACTACTCAGTATATCCAAATATGGACGACGATAAGTTAGAAGACACATTGTAGTTGCATCCCCCATCGAGAGTGTGTACTTTGGGGACTTCTTTTCCTGGATCTAATTTGTGGATATTTTTGGTCTTTGATCCGTTATTTTTCATGAAACTTCGTACCAATACAACGAATGTGCAGCTGATACAACTCATGGTTTATTCGCCTGCGCCATGTTCCGTCTTCCATCTGCACGCCACCATAGATGGTACGCAACACTTTTCGTTCGAAAACTCCAAGGGCGCGTTGGTCCTCCACGAGCATAGTCCAGGTCTCGTGGCCGTAGAGGACCACCGATCTAATCAGCGTCTTGAAGATAATCAACTTCGTGCGGCGGCGAATTTTGTTCGACCGGAGCGTCCTCTGGAGTCCAAAGTAGGCACGATTTCCCGCTATGATCCGTCTCTGAATTTCTCTGCTCTTATCATTTGTTACGAATTCCCTAAACGAGGCAAACCACACAAATGTAAAGAGTACCATATAGAATTAGCGGGAGGGTCGTTAACGCATCTGTCACCTCAAGTACGACTCTAAGCGGACTCGGCTGATCACTTTCAGTCTATAGAGGAATGCTGCTAACCGATTAGCTTAGGGAAATGAAGCTGTATCTCATACAAGCGAAATGGCTCACGTAAGGTAAATCAGTACGGTATCGTTAGCTACTTAAGAATACATCAATCTATCATTTCAAACTTATTTCTATTTGCTTCACATGATTTCACAGACCGTTATCTTCAGCGCTAGGGTGTCGGTGGGGCCCCGTGTCGTTGCAACTGCTGCTCCGCATCTCCTGCCGTCGATCAATGCACCTGCTGAGTCGCGCGACCGGTCGGCTACACTGCTTGTCACGCCGCTAGACTCTCGCACCGTGCATCGTCACGAATGCACTGCGGTCTGTCACGTTGCACCTTGCTGCAGACTGTGTCGCACTCGTGGTGCTTGCTTGCTGTGCGACTCCTTGCACACGAACGTGGTCGTCTCGTCCTTGTCGCTTGAACCAGCACGAATAATTTGGTGGACGAAAGTGAGTGGTGGTGACCCGTCCGGCTTCGTACTCGCTCCGCTAGCCCGATATTACTGGTGCGAGATCGTCTTCGCTCGGGTAAAGATGAGGGGTTTGGACTGTAAATAAAAAGCCCTCTAACGAGGTTATGTCTCGTTTAATGAGGTTTGCCGGACACTCACATAGGCAATCAACTGTACCTGATGATGGGCTTTTGATGATTTGTCGTAACTATTGCTTCACTCTAACCTATCAGATGCACTATTAGATGGTATTGCGTGGAATTTATCACGATTCGGCGTGCTTTCAGATGATGAAAATGTGGTTAGGATTTACTCTGCGGCAATGGTTGTGATCGCTTACCTTTGACCTTGAGAGGTCGAGCTGATCGAGACCTATGTGAATATTGCTGTCCGTATCGTATGATGTTTCGGTTCTAAGGCCGGACATGCAGGAAGAACTGTAATTGGCATGTTATCACAAGTGTGGTACAGGTTGTATCATCAATTACCTCAACGGGACGATCGTTAGATATGCCGCGTATTATTACCATCTATCCTTCGGTGCTCGATTAGCACGCGGAAAACGCATCTAGGCCGTATGAGCCTTCGTAAGGGATGAAAGTACCAATTAGCATCACATTTTCGACTATAAGCCGTATTTTTACCTTCAGTGGTTGTTTTAATCTGCTGAGGATGAATCTATATTCCCGCGAAACTATGTTTAGTCAAGACTTTTTACTGGCACGCACCATCCACCGCACACCACGTTTTGATCTGACCGCTTCTATTGTATCTGCACGGCTTTGTAGAGGAAGATCGCCATTGCGGTGCGAGAGCGAGATCAATATACTGTTTCTGATTCCATGCGAGAGGAAAATAACTGTATACTATACTGGAAGTGGCTGCGTTATTAATTTGATCGTGGAGGATGCACTCCAAGAAATGATTCGGCATTTTATCGGCACAATCTCGATGTGTAACACAACATCACACAAGCCGGAACGAAATTTTTGCGGAGGCTTGCATCCGCAAAAATTTCGTATGAATGTTGATGTAAGATCTTGAAGAGGCTGATTGATTCTTACGCTACTCAATCTCGAACAAATTTTCTCCAAACTGGATATCGATGATTGCAATTTCCTTCGTTCACGGTGCTTCAATACAGAACTTATTAGCTAACGGTAACTGTTTTTCTTGCTACACCTCCTGGTGCCAGATCTTTCAAGAACTTTATTATATCACCGCTGATTGATTTAAGCGGAAGATTTCTAATTTTACCTTACTATCTATCTAATCCTAGTGCCAATCGCATCTTCAACACCTGTGTTACAAGTTTGTGTTAGGCGCCAGAAATTACGCCGAGAAAATACATAAGGATTTTAACTAACGGTAACTGATTTTATACTGTACGGTATGAGCTTTGAAAATTAGTCTGCTTTGATGTCTTTGGAATGATAGACACCGGTTTTTGAAGTTTTTATATCCTCCAACCTGTAGTTGTTGCATCCTTGGACTTGTCGTACGATGCAGGGTATGAATTTCGCGCCGAGCTTTTTTGTTCGATGTTCAGATGCGCTCGACAATTCGAACGATCGTCTCCATACTATTTCGCCTACAGTGAACCCTCGCTGTCGTGCTCGAAGATCGTAACGCTGCTTGCTGCTATCGTGGGCTGCCTTTATCCTGGATATTACGAAATGTTGTATGTTTTGTGCTGCTGCGATTCGTAACTTTTGTGCCTCGACGGGATCCTCAGCGGAATCCAGCTTAGCCAGGGGGTATTGATTGGTGAATAAGATGTGATCTCTTCCGAAATTGCAATAGTGGGGACTACATCCAAGAGATTCGTGCTTTGCTGTGTTGATTGCGCATACTACTTGCTGAATGTGTACATCCCAGTTTCGTTGGTCGTCATCCAAGAGAGATCTTACGCAAGTGATCAGCGTACGATTGGTCCGCTCAGCTGCGTTACACATCGGAGTGTAGAATGCGGTTCTCATGTGGATAACGTTGTATCTTTTAAGCAGTGATTGGAATGCCTGAGAGAGAAATTGAGAGCCAGAATCGGAAACGATGATCCTTGGTGTCGAGAATCGATGAAACACGTAGTGCTTCAAAAAATCACACATCTTTTGGGCATTTGCTGTGCGAAAGGGTTCCGTGATTACAAATTTGGTTACCCAATCGACAATCACTAAAAGTACAGTGTTCTCCTTTTTCGACCGTGTTAGAGGGCCTACCCAATCGATCGATATCAGCTCCCACGGTAACTGAGCTGGTTTGGCATTTCCTAGCGTGGGCATCAGCGTTGTATTAGGTGCCTTGCTGGCCTTGCAAACATCACATGCTTGTACATATTTGCGGATGTCCGTTGCCATTTGGGGCCAATAGTGGTCTCGTTGAATGCGATGCTGTGTGCGCTCACACCCCAGATGAGCTGCTGTAGGTATATCATGGTATCGATGTATGAGCTCCTGGCGCAAATGCGTAGGGATGACCTTCTTCCAACGATGACATTTACCTCCAGTTTCATCCTTCATGATGCAGTTTTTGTATAACTGATCTCCGATTATTCTAAAGTCTGGAAATCTATCCGAATCTGTTTGAATCTCCTCCAGTAGTTTGTCGAACCACGGATCAGAAGTTCCTGAATGAGCAGTGTCTATTGCGTTGACTATTTCCACACGACTCAGGCAGTCAGGAACAACGTTTGAGCTTCCCTTACGAAACTTAATATCGAAGGAATACGCGTTCATACGAAGAATCCATCGAGCAAGGAGCGGTGTAGGATTTTTCATCGTTTTCAGGTAGGTTAAGCTTGAGTGATCGCAGTACACTGTGAAATGTGTACCTTCGAGGTATCCTCGGAACTTTTCGATCGACCGAATGACTGCAAGACACTCTCTCTGTGTTACCGAATACTTCCTTTCAGCTGATGAGAGTTTTTGCGAAAAGTAGGAAATAGCCTTCTCTCCTCCGTTGTAGTCCTGCGTGAGTACTCCTCCAATTGCGACATCACTTGCATCACAGGCGACTGCGAACGGCTTGGAATAATTTGGAGTTGCCAATACTGGTGCCGAGATTAGATGTGACTTGAGTGACTGGAAAGCTCTCTCGCAATCTTCCGTCCACTTGAATTTAGTTTTTGCCTTGGTGAGCTGTTAGCGGGACTGCCGTTTGTGAGAAGTCTTTGATGACCCGTCGGTACCAGCCGCACATCCCGATGAACCGTTGCACTTCCTTCTTATTCGTTGGAGCGGGGAACTTACTAATAGCTTCCACTTTGTCCTCATCTACGTGCCAACCTTCTTCATTCAGCACATATCCTAGGTACCTCAAGCTCTTCCTGCAGAAAACTGACTTTTCTGCGTTGATTGTCAGACCAGCATTCATCAATCTTCGTGCGACTTCTTGCAGAATTTCAAGGTGTTCTTGAAACGATTCCGTGGCTATTACCAAGTCGTCAAGATACACAAAAACTTTTGGTTCAAGATCAATGAACACATGATTCATGACTCGAGATAGCGCTTGACTGGCCGTGGAAAGGCCGAATGGAACTACGGTGAACTGATAATGTCCTCGCTGAGGGATAGTGAATGCCGTTTTCTGTTTCGATTCCTGTTCAAGCGGTATTTGCCAAAAAGCAGATTCTAGATCTATTGAAGATAGGAACTTCGAACCGCTCAGGTTATTTACGATCGAGGCTATCTGTGGAATAGGGTACGCCTCTTGGACGATGACAGAATTCAACTTTCTGGCATCCAGGCATAATCTCATAGAGCCGTCCTTTTTCTTCACAGCGACCGTGGCATTATTCCATGGGCAGCAATCGGCGTTTTCGATGACCCCCAGATTCAGCATTCTGTCTACCTCCTTGTTCAAATCATCCAGGATAAACTTGGACATTGGATAGTATTTCTGTTTGAATGGAGGTGAATTTCCAGTGTCTATCTTGTGGTAGTACAATGTTGTTCTTCCCAAATGTCCTTGATTCTGAGATGTTGGAAATTTCCGAATTACTGCCTGCAGCTTCTCCTTATCTTGCTTGGATAACGTATCAACGATCGATGTTCCGCTTTCCAAGTTGTTGGTGATTCCGCAAATGGTTGGTTTCACTCCAAACTTGGACCAAAAGTCCATCCCCAAGATAAGAATAGGTGGCATTGTTTCGATGAAAAGTATCGGTAGTGTGATATTCTTGTTGTTATACGAAATGGGCACACGAGAGAAAAACGATATTCGATGAGCTGAATTATCTGCAGTTTTTACTTCTCCGTTGACCGGAAATTTAGTTAGTCCTAAATCTGTTGCAATTTTTGAAACGGATCCTCCAATAAGACTGCATGTGGCATCACTGTCGAGAAGTCCACGTATTTGCCGACCTAGAATTGAAATAACGGCATATGGACGATTGTCTTTGTTATCGGGGTCGATAATTATGGAGTCTGCTTTACAGAAGGCTGGAATATCGTTTAATAAAGGGGTATTTACTTTATCGGGAGACCTCACGCCGCTTATTGTGGGTTCTCCCAGTGCCGGTTTCCCGAATGCTGAGTGTCCAATTGCTTCCAACGCAAGATGCATGCATCGCAGTTACGCGTAGTGCATCCTTTTTTGCCGCAACTGTAATAGAAAAGGTATCGCTTCGGATTGGGACATCTCGGGTAGGTGTGACCAGAATATTCGCATTGCCAACATACGATTGCAGAAGCAAGATCTCTGTTATTGTTATTGTTTTCTCTAGCCGGGCTTTCGCCTGTGTTGGTGGATAATCGTTCTCTCCAGTTATTTTGCATCCGAACCGCATTAACCTCTTCTACTGTATTTGCTGCCGCTTCATTCCGAAATGCCATGTCTTGCTGCAAAACTTCACGCTCCTGAATACGAAGTGAATCTAGCTCTTCATCGATGTCTTGACTTGATTCCATCGTGTTGACTTGGGCGGTACTAAATGACTGTCTGTTGAAAGTTGGACGATTTGCATTGTCCATTCTGTTGGTGGTCGAACGCTGAAAGATCGAGGGCTCAGGTTTTGTCCAAGCAGTGCGAGATGTGAAGGGGGTGCGAGCTCGTAAAGAGTAAGATCTGGAGACCTCAAAGTCCCTGCAAACGGCAACTAGATCACGAATTTTATTTGCTCGTGAAGCTGCAGCTATTGGCGAGAAATCGGAATTTAGGTGAGATTTAATGATGAAGAGTTTCTCGGATTCCGATATTGCCGGTTCCACAATCTCAAAAGCTGCCACTAAATCTCTGTAGAAGTTGGTGAACGGTTCATTTGGACCTTGGAAACGCAAATACAGGTCCTGCTTTACAATTTCTGAGTAGTTGGGCGGCAAAAACTCCTGTTTGATCTCGGCCTTGAAGATTTCCCAAGTTGAAAGGCTAAGGTAAGCACGAGTATACCATTGAAGTGCTCGCCCTTTTAGCAAATGTTTGATGGACCGTAACAGAGTTTGCTCGTCCATTCCTTCTGTGTCTGCATAGGTATTCACTTGATTTAGAAATTCACCTAGCTGTATGATGTTGGGCTGTCCAGCGTATTCAAATGGTCATTTGTGTACCGGCTGCGTGAACCTGTTTGCAGATGGTTGTGGATTTGGTGTTCTAGGTGTACTAGGTCTGTTTTGAGATCTTAAGAACCGCAGGAAATCATCACGTAAGTGAGGGGGAATATGGTTCAACCCTGGTACCTGATGAAGTATTCCTGATTCTTGGTGAAGCTGTGGATCCCAATATCCTGAGATTGAGTTGTTCTGAAACCCCGAAACTGGAATTCGTCGATTTAGTTGATCCTGTAACTGCACCTCAATCTGCTGCCGTCTGACTTGCTCTTGGTGTAGCTGCTGTTCTAACTGCTGTTGCTGTTGTTGCATCTGGTTAACCAACTGCTGGTGTTGTTGTTCTTGTCTTTGTTGTTCGAGTCTAAGTTGCTGGTATCGTTGCTGCTGCTGTTGGTGTTGACCTATCAACTCCTGCAGTTGCTGTAAATTTTGCTGTTGATATTGTTGCTCGTACTGTGTTGATTGTCCTTCCGGAATTTGACCGTCTTTATTTTACTGCAGTTGTTGAGACAACTGTTGTTGGAGTTCCTGTTCTAATAGTTGTTGCTGCTGTGATGCGTCTTTTATGCTTGATTGAAGCTGCGCGATCTTTAGCCTTTGCTGTGTATCTGGATCTCCAGGCAGTTCTTCTTCCACCTTTTTAGAAGCTAGATTGCCTAGAAAATGTTCAATTCTCTCTAGTGTTTTGTTTATCTTGGCCATCGTTTTGCTGGCATTGGATGTGATCATCGGATCCGATATAATGGAAAGCCTAAATCTGTTGTTCACGCCGAAGTGAACATAGTATCGGAAAATTATTTTGACCGCTAAAATCGACACCAGCTGACAGTGTGCCAAATCGAATAATTTCCCACCCGTGGCACAGATGAATTTCTTCTCCAATTTCGGTCATCTGGCACACACGTAAAACGAAGGCAAGCTAATATCATTGCTGTTCAGCTGATTGCTGCTGGTCTTTCCAACAATGACTTTTGCAGTCCGGTGGTTTCTACGCAAATTCGTTGCCGTAGCAGCACCAACTGAAGAGGATCGCACACACTCGGGGCGATCATCATCTTTAACCCGTCAGCCCATACCATGCCTGTGGGACCGGACGGGTAGTACTAAGTTTATCGCCGAACAACACAGTCCAGCGCAATTGACTGTGCGTCGCGCTCGCCGTGCATACGTTGCACACCGCTTCCCCACAGACCGGGACTTAGAAATAGTTTGAAACTAGAAATAGTTTGAAACAGTGAAATTTAAATATAACTTCTTGTAAATTGTGTAAATAAACGTTATTTTGTAAGTAAGAACTTTTAGTGTTGTGCGGGCTAAAAGTTGTCCAAAGCAGGCGGAAACGAACGCCCTTTTGCTGGCCTGTGCGGGGCCAGCTAAGTTTATTTCGT
>NC_080672.1:214427429-214542272 GCF_030247195.1 Topomyia yanbarensis | reverse complement strand
TTTAAACTATTCGTATGTCTATTGAATTTTGAATGAAATATATGCTCAAAGACTGAAAGCTGAAGCCAGCAGGATTGGACTTGCCATCAACGTTTCGAAGACAAAATACATGAGAGGAAGAGGTTCTAGAGACGACAATGTGAACCTCCCACCCGAGCTCGGATTGACGGTGACGAAATCGAGATGGTCGACGAATTCATGTATTTGGGCTCACTGGTAACCGACGACAATGATAACAGCAGAGAAATTCAGAGACGGATATTAGCGGGAAATCGTGCCTACTTTGGACTCCAGAAAACGCTCCAGTCGAACAAAATTCGCCGCCACACGAAGTTGATTATTTTCAAGACGCTGATTAGATCGGTGGTCCTCTACGGCCACGAGACTTGGACTATGTTCGTGGAAGACCAACGCGCCCTTGGAGTTTTCGAACGAAAGGTGTTGCGTACCATCTATGATGGAGTGCAGATGGAAGACGGAACGTTGCGTATGCGAATGAACCATGAGTTGTATCAGCTGCACATTCGTTGTATTGGTACGAACTTTCATGAAAAATAACGGATCAAAGACCAAAAATATCCACAAATTAAATCCAGGAAAAGAACTTTCCTAAAGTACCCACTTTCGATGGGGGATGCGACTACAATTTGTCTTCTAACTTTGAACCATTTCTTTTTCACAGTATTGGTCTGTATAGGACTTATTTATCCATATTTCCTGCACGACAATTCCGAACGAAACAATATGAAAGCTAAAAGGATGAAAGGAAAGAGACTGCATTGCAATCAACTAAATGCACGGCGTATATGCTATCAACATAGCCTAGACATTTCACACTATTTACTTCAATGCAAATAAAAACTTTGAAATATCTACCTGTCCCATTCACGAATCGCATTCTCCCTGTCGTTCTCTGTTCAAGGGACTTGAAAGCACATGTGACCTTGTCTCATTTTACTATATTCAATTGCGCGTTAAAATACTGGACCAGTAAATTCTATTCTGTTCATAAATCTTTTTTTCGGGAATATGTGACCAAAAAGTAAACTTCGAATTCCAAAGCAAATTGAACGTTCCAGGTTCTTGATAACTAATTAAGGTCCAACAATAAAGTAGAAACACCAGATAATCTTAAAACGACGCCGTCAAGTAAAGAAGCATGAAAACAAAAAGAATAAAACCAAAAAAAAAAGATGGAAGCCCTAGAAAGTCCATTGCATATTTATCAGCTTTTTCTCAGAAGATGGGATCTTCAAAAAGATTTCAAAACTTTCTGATGCAATGGTTCTCAAATTCGTACAATCCGGTTTATTCATTTTCTTTATTCAAAAATGTTTTTAGCTTCAAATATATGACGATTTCATTTTAATTAATTATTTCACTCCGTATCTTTTTATTCGTTTTGTTCATCTGCGTTCATTTAACTTATTTCATTCGTTTCATTCTTTGGTTTCACTCTGATCAGTTTATTCTTTTTGTGCATTTTACGCATATCATTCATTTAACTTATTTTATTCATTGTTTTCATTGTATGTATTTTATTTATTCTTTCCAGTTTATTCAATTTGTTCAGTTTCTTCATTTTAATAATCTGACTACAGGTTATTTAAAGTTTCAGTTTTAATCATTTCATCCAAATTATTTATTTGATTCAATTTATTTCTTTATATTAATTTATAACCTTTTACCATTGTTCAATTTTTCATTTTAATCAATGCATTTAATTCTACTCATTCCTTCTTTTTATTCATTTTATCTCTTCAGCTCATTTTGTTTATTTGATTCGTTTATTTTATTTATGCATTTCTTTTCTTTTTCACTTTATTCATTTTGTTCATCAATTCTTTTTATTCATTTTATCCATTTCATTAATTTGATTCACTGTATTCACTGGATGAATTAAATCAATTTGATTCATTTAATTCATTTGATTAATTTGATTCATGTGATTCATGTGATTCATATGATTCATTTGATTCATTTGATTCATTTGATTCATTTGATTCATTTGATTCATTTGATTCATTTGATTCATTTGATTCATTTGATTCATTTGATTCATTTGATTCATTTGATTCATTTGATTCATTTGATTCATTTGATTCATTTGATTCATTTGATTCATTTGATCCATTTAATTCATTTGATTCATTTGATTCATTTGATTCATTTGATTCATTTGATTCATTTGATTCATTTGATTCATTTGATTCATTTGATTTATTTGATTCATTTGATTCATTTGATTAATTTGATTAATTTGATTAATTTGATTAATTTGATTAATTTGATTCATTTGATTTATTTCATTCATTTGATTCATTTGATTCATTTGATTCATTTGATTCATTTGATTCATTTGATTCATTTGATTCATTTGATTCATTTGATTCATTTGATTCATTTGATTCATTTGATTCATTTGATTCATTTGATTAATTTGATTAATTGGATTAATTTGATTCATTTGATTCATTTCATTCATTTGATTTATTTAATTCATTTGATTAATTTGATTCATTTGATTCATTTGATTCGTGTAATTAATTTATTCATTTTATTCATATCTTTAATTTTATGCATTTCATGTTCAGTCATTCGTTTTATTTCATTCAATTTGTTAGTATGAGTCAATTTATTCTATTAATCTTATAACTATTTCTAAATATAATCATAATTTTTATGTAATAACCTAATCTAATTTGATTCGTGTATATTATAATTTTGATTTACATTAATTTTTCTACTCATTTGAATTTAAAATCCTCTTGTTTCATTATTTGCTTTACTTTTTTTTTGGTCGTTTTGTTGATTTCTATAATTTATTCAGTTTATTCGAGATTTTATTCGTGCAAGACTAGAAACTGTTTTCATCCCACCTCTAGTTGGGTGCCTACTTCTCGTGAGTTCTGCAAACTAATCCAATAGTGAAATGTGTAAGAAATGTGTCATCTCACTGCTAGGTGGATTAAATCGGTTTTTATTGTTCAACATAGTAATAATCCATTCAAATAAGCCAAATATTTCAATAAAACGAATTTTTTCTTTCATTTTTCTATCTACAACCGCTAGAAATAACCAACGAACAATTTCAAGTTGTCTGGATGGAACTTGATCACTTATCGGTGCAAAAAATTACATTAGCGTGAACCGTCTGACTGCAAATTTTCTAGCTTATAACCATCGAATCGATCTGAAACTTATCTTGGAAAATGAGAAGCGAAATAAATAACAACAAGCAACGGCGTAGCTAAAAGGAGGCTTTGGGGTTTAACACCATACCCCCACAACCAAATTATTGGATTGAAGTTAAAAATTTATTGATGCTGACTGATTTAATTCAATATTACAATAACAATTATCTGATCCGTACATTGATAAGCTGTTGTAAACATCATGAGGACTTTTGAAAAATTGTCGGGATGGGATCCTGATATGTAACTGATCTATTGGTCTTGATTTCATAGTTGTCTAATAACATCAATATCAAATACCTGCCTGAAAACATTCCAAAAGAAAATTCCAGAGTTCTGAAATCAATCATAATCCTCAGATTTCTTTTGATATTGAGCTCGGATGTAATAAGGGTCTTTATATAATAGGAAGCGAAGTTGGAATTGATTTAAT
Organism: Topomyia yanbarensis; assembly: GCF_030247195.1. Lineage (NCBI taxonomy): Eukaryota > Metazoa > Arthropoda > Insecta > Diptera > Culicidae > Topomyia > Topomyia yanbarensis. The sequence goes on along the minus strand of NC_080672.1, from coordinate 214,538,645 downwards.
GTCTATGAAATACAGAGCTGCTCACCAAAAAATTGCGTAACTTTCAACATTTGCTAAAAATGTTTTATATTTTGGGAATTAGTCGAGTTGAGATGAAAACGTAATATGATTTATAACGAGGATAATACTTTCCGAATGTAGAGAGAAATTTATGAAAAAACGGCGTTTTCCATTCGACTCTAGCTGAACGATTTTGATGAGCCTATTATTTTTGTTGTGCGACCAATTATATCAATAGTTCAAAGAAATGTTTCAAAACAGTAATGTAAGGTCAAGATAACATCATTTTGAAACCACCAATTTCGGAGGTTTAGTATCTCCGATGAGTTTTACAAACGTTAAACTGCACATCATTTGATAAAATAATTTTGATGTTATGTCCTCCAAGAAGTATTTTTGGAGAATTTACTCATATTAATATTCATGTCTAAAATAAAGTTTTATAAATGATAGTCTCAACAAATTCGCTAAAGACATGGACTGTACTATTTTTTTGAAAAATTACTACTCTGATACTAAAATTACTACTCTGTTGCTATTTTTTGAAAAATAATTCTGTATAATTTTAAAACTTCAAAAGTTACGGTTTCGGAATCAAGCCGTTTGGACAGTAAGTTCGATTTTTACCAAACCGATTTTATGGCTACGCCGCTGATTTCAAGTAGGTAAAAACAAAGTCGTTATACATTCGTTCACAAAAAACTTCATCGAATACTGAATATCCATGATAATACATTGAAAACCCGATTTTAGGAGCCACATAAAACATATGTTTGATGGACTCTAGCAGACGAACAAGACAGAATTCGAGTAAATCCTTTTTTGAGCATGTTTTCCTTATCATTAAGATGCAAATATGCAAAAATAAAAAGCTCTTTTTTAATTTTACGCTAGAAAACCTCTTTAAGAGAAATTTATATTAAATAATCAAAAATAGTTACTACATCAATGGACGGGAAGAATATTTTAACAACTTCAGTTTATTATAAAGAAAAAGAAAATTGCCAGATTGAGTCAATGACCTTATTTTGTCAGCCTAAAATTTGCCATGAGACCGATAAAAACGGGTCTTTATTGTATGTATTATTCACTGTGTCCTACATTAATAGGTACATTCCATTTTTGTTTTTTCATTGCATCGAACAACAACAATTTTTAGGCAATTTCAAGGGGTTATTTTATCGACTTCTACCAAAATTTGGTGAACCTATTCCAATTCGGCGAACGAACTTGCGATACTTTCTCCGTAGTTGTTTATAGTTTGTCCAATAATCGAATCCTTAAATTACATAAATTCTGCAATATGCTCTCGAAATCGTTCGCTTGTTCATTGTATTTTTAACGTATTTACATTCAATAAACTGAAGTTCGTACCTGAATTCAGTTAAAGGTACTGAACCGTTTCCATAATATATTCATTCATATTCAGTGTATTCAAAACATATTTTGGTCTTCAGGTACACTGCCGTAGTGCCGTAGAATGTTTGGGTTTTGTCAATAAATAAACTATTTATTCCTATTTTCTCTCTAAGATTAGTAATGTTCTCTTTAAGATTAGCAATTTCACATAAAAATTCACATGATTGTTAGTGATATTTTCATGTTTTATCTATTTTTAGGTATTCTAATCATCCTCGCATTAATCTACCTTATATATGAGAAGTGCCAAAAACGACGTAATTACTACATACACGCGTAACCGAATAACAAGAAATTAAAGATTAATGGACCAACCACATAGAGTAACAACCTGCTGTAGAGTTATTGATTGTCTAAAGTTTCGTTTTTTTGGAGCATTACAAAAACATGTACAAAATAGAATATAAAAAATCAAACTTTTTGGATGCAGTTTATTTGTGGTTTTATTCGTACAGGCTTCGAAACCCATCTCTAGCTGGATGTCTTCTTCGCATTAGTTCTGCAAACTAATGAATAATCCAACAGCCATGTGTGTAATAAATGTCTCATCTCACTGGATTAAGTAGGTTTTTTTTCGAGAAGATACAAGATCCGTTGTTTCATGTATTTCAAAGACTTAGGGTGGCAGAAGATCTCGACGCTTCATTATATCCTAAGCCATTCAGAATCAAAAATTCGAACTCAATGTCTGAGTATTCTAAGCGTCCTTTTGTGTTTTTTCACAGGTGAAAATATTTTGCTCTTTAGCCGTTTTGCGCAACTTCTCAATCGTGTCCGATAGAACTAAAATTTTGCAAAGAGACTTTTTTCGAAGTGCGAATGTTGTTAAGGTTGGACAGAGAATGCGCAAAATTCGCAAACGAAAAAAGCAGTTTTTTCCACACCGTATGTCAGATCTTCATAAAAATCAATCAGCGTATGTAGAATGTTGTTACAGTACTGCTGATTGATTTTTATGAAGATCTGACATACGGTGTGGAAAAAAACTGCTTTTTTCGTTTGCGAATTTTACCTTTTCTCTGTCCAACCTTAAGGTGAGTCCAGTTATTTCTTTCGATGGTCACCCGTTTCCCGTACATTCCATTGACACCCTAAGTCTTCAGAATAGATGCTCCCAATGTCACCTTCCAACATCTAGCGTCAACTAATTTCATAAATATACTGTAAAAGATTTGTGGCAGGAATTTACGTGAAATGAACGACAGTCAAACATGAATTAAGTAGGGAGTAGGTGTGTCATTTCCATGCACAACATTTTTTTTGAAGGTCAAGCCGAAAAATAAACACCAAATATATATATATATATATATATATATATATATATATATATATATATATATATATATATATATATATATATATATATATATATATATATATATATATATATATATATATATATATATATATATATATATATATATATATATATATATATATATATATATATATATATATATATATATATATATATATCAGTCTACTTTCTACTTCTGCCGCAGTCAGACGTACAATCGAGCCAAGTGAACAACAGGCCTCTCGATCTAGTGTACACTGTCTCGAGAACAAAGGAAATATCGGATTATTCTTGTCATCATGAGTAAAGTTGACGAAAAAGCTCTACTCCGACCCAACGCTGCGGTCGTTGACTTTAAATTTTGTTTAAAACGACCGAGTTTTAGTGAAGTGGAATACCTTCTGAAGGTAAAAATGCAACTTAGGCTTGCGGAAGTCTTGTACCTTCAGTATCATCATCTTCGCAATGTAATGTTAATATCTTTCAACACGTTAGCACAAGCCGAGCGTTTCGTTTTGAAGAACAACTTAAAACACGTGGTTGAAAGTGACAACGTTGGAATTAAGATTCCCGTATATATCGAGAATGATAATTTCCTTTCAAAGAGAATTTTGACAGTTGGGTTTTAACCAGTAATCATATTTTTGTTGAGAAATAACTATCATGGCACCAATTACAACCAATGGTTCAGCCACCTCTAACTCGACGAGCGCCCATTCAAACTGAATAAAAACATGCATTTGTATATCAATTTATTTTCTTTTTTGCATATTATGTCACTACAAAGTAGTCCCTTGAACCTATCAAAAACTAAATATATGCTGTTTCGTTCATCTAGAAGAGCTTTAGGCGTGCATCCAAACCCAAGAATGGGACAGTCTGTAATTCAGGAAACTAACTGCTTCAAATATTTAGGACTTCACTTAGACCCCACACTCTCCTGGATTGAGCATAAAACATCTATAGAGAGAAAAGTTGCATCGTTATGTGGGGTTATGCGTAAAGTATGCTCTTTTGTTCCCCAGCATGTACTTCTAAAATTTTATTATGCGCACATCCACTCATTGCTGAACTACCTTGTATCTGTGTGGGGCCGTGCCAGTATTTCGAATCTGAAAAAGTTACAAACGCTTCAAAACAGATGTCTTTAAAAAATTTGTAAAAAACCAATTGTGTACCCTACTATTTTGTTATACAATAATAATGCCCATAACATTTTACTTTTGCTTGGGTTGACTAACTACCAAACAATAATATACATCCACAATGCTTTGCATAATACTATTGCTCATAATAATCTAGAATTTACAACAGGCATTCGAGCTCGCAGCACTAGACAAGCCAATCATTTATTATACTCCAGAGTATCCACAAACCTTGGTCAAAGAAGCATTTCTTTCATCGGACCTAAGTTATTCAACCAGCTTCCTACTGATTTAAAGCAAATAACATGTCGCACTCGTTTCCAAGCAAAATTGAAACTAATTTTAAAAAATAAAATAGGAGAATTTTCAATATAAACTTCGTTCACCACCAATCGAGCTTATTCCTTTAGTTATAATTGGTTAACATTTTTTTAATAAAAGCAATTGATAAATGCATTTTTCTAGCAATAAGTAATAAATAAATTTAAATTATTTAAATTAAAGCTTCCTGCAAAGCTACGATGGGACCCTTAAAAGGATTTTTTCCGCTGGGTACTCGCCGTAGCTTCTTGTCAAATTTTGTGTTTTGTCGGTCTCGTATTGTTTTTTTTTGTTCTCAGCGTTTCCGCGATTCGTAACTTTGTTTTGTTGTGCTGACCTTTTTTTGTACGCTGAGAACTGATGTGTCCACTACCAGGGGGCTCTATTTGTGAGCTTTTTGGTGTGGTGGTAAGAGGTGGGCTATTAAAACTACAAGGGGCAGCCCTATGGGGTTGCACGAGCTGTAGACGTAGGACTATACTACTTAAAGTAAAATATTTATTTTCTTAGTACATTTATAGTAATAATAAATCAAACATATTTCTTGCGTATGGTTTAATCACAACCAATCAACATCGAATATTACATGTTGAACCAAACCTTCTTGGTTATCAGGTAATTTCATTTGTAGTTGGTGATCGAATCCGATTAAACTTATTTAAGAAGATCTGAAGAAAGTACAAAAAACTGTGACCGAACTAATATCTGGAACTAAATCTTTATAGAATAAGATTAGCTTGTAAAACCTTTTCGATTGTGTGTGGTAAAAAACCCGGACCAGTGAAGAAAAATCAAATTTTAGACAATATAATCACATTTCATGTATAGACCAAGCATTCTAGTTATATTTTGCCATTATTATAACTTTCCTAAAGTACGCATACAAATATAGCGAATGCAGTGGTCTTAATCATATATCGAAACTACAAATATATAAGAATCGAAAACAATTTTATATATGCACAAGATGCGTTTTTGTAACGGTTTTTCAAGTGGCAGTGTATTCATTCATAAATAGGCTTTGTAGTATGTACTTATTAGTAGAATCAAAGTAGTATAGGCTGAGTGGAAATGAATCGCGTGATGGTGAAATGAATCAATGAATTGATCGAACGTAAATAATAAACGTTCGTTGTGCAATTTAGTAACAAATTAGATCTATCCACCTACACATTCGCCTCAAACATTAAACCCAAACGCACAAAGCAAAATGAATCAACGCTGATGATGATAGGTAGAGCGAAAGAGACAACTAATACCACGACACTATGTTAACTGTGTTTGCAAATGGAGCTCGCATGTACAAACTATTTTGTGTACGAATAATTATACATAAAAATGTGCTGGAAACGAGCACAACACAAAAGATAGCATACGGACAAGCTCATTCGCATTCACTGGGTAGCGTACCTCCACAGGCAGTGTAATGGACTTCTAACTCACCTACACTGGCTGTAAAAGCACACAGCGCAGTGATCTGCTTCGCCTGCCGCTCAACAGGCGACTGAGCTGCTTCAGCGAAATCCGTCCGTTTAAATAGTCGATGATGACGTCATTCATAGAAGCGTAGCGCGCTAGGTACACAAATCTGTCGTGCTGGACTAGGGAAGCGCTATCTTCTGTGTGTAAATGCGCGATATTTTGACTAGATTGTTCATTATTTAAATGTTTAATGCCATGATATCAAAAATCTTGGGGTATATCTATTGGAATCTATTCTTAGAAGTATTTCGGGGCGACATGCGCAAAAAAATTGAAAATTTATCGTGAGATGGCTGAATTATATGCGTTTAAAATTGGACCACTTTTCGTTGTAGAATTTGTAACGTGCACCCCTATATCGAAAACAAAGACGTAGTCCTACGTCAAAAAAAAAAACGTACTGTACATCATCGGCCAACTTTCAACTACCCAACACGTTAAACTTCTATGTTCAGAAACATATCGGCAACAAGTTGACAAAATTGTTCTCAAACACTATGGAACGAGATATTTGACGAAGAAAAGCTTTTTACTGCTAGAAAATATCGGAATGAATTTACTCATTTTCTTTAACTTGAATTTGTTGTTTTTTTAACATTGACGTGTAACGCAGATCAGAACGCAGCCATATAAATGACAGCATCGTTTGATTAAAGCTTACCAAATATTTCAGGCCGGTTTAAAAGTTAGTCTGGTTTAAAAACAGTTAGTACGGCTTTGTGCTTACGGCTATAAGAGAATCATTCGAAAATTTCAAGGTTATAGCTATACCAGATTTTGTAAACAAAACAAAGTTCATGTTGATCAACCGAAAATCGCCATCAATCAGCACAACCAGTATTTCTATCCCTCTAATGAGGCAAGGAAACTAAACGAAACACACTTCCTCTCCTTCAAGCCAACAATACAGATGGAAATGTCATGAGCGCCAGCATCAATATTTGACAAGCATCCCGTAAGAAACTGCAATATTACAACTTTCGATAGCCTGCCCGTCGATTACGCGGAAGCAATCATATTATCACCGAACACACTACTATACTACGCAAAAGATCCAAATACAATCACGATACTCTGCAATAAGGAATTTAATTTCAGTACATACAACATAGCGGTTGTAAAATTAGATCCTGGTTGTGAACTACGAACCAAGCACAGCGTAACGTACGATAGCATCGGCGGAACCTCAAAGCAACAAAAAGATTGTATGTCGTTTCCCGGAATACTATTTCCCGGAAAACCATTTTCCGGAATGCTATTTCCCGGAAAACCATTTCCCGGAATGTACTATTTCCCGGAATATCATTTCCCGGAATGTCCCATTTCCCGGAATATCGTTTCCCGGAATGTACCATTTCCCGGAATACTATTTTCCGGAATGTACCAAATCCCGGAATACCATTTTCCGGAACGTACTTCTTCTCGGCAATTTGTTATACTATTGAAATCTGAAGTACTTTGAGAACATTTGCATTTAGAACTATGTTGCTACTCAAATATTTGTTTGGTTTCCTTGTCTTTGCTCGCTGATCATGTTAGGGAATTTAAAGAAAACTAATTCTCATGCATATGTAAATTTATTTGAAATCATTATCAATCAATCGAAGTTCCAGAAAATAGCTTGTTCTAAAAGAAGGCGATATCAAAGTCGTAATTTAATTTAAAATGAATAGCATTTCAAAAATATATTACGAAAATTTTAAAGAAGGCAAATGTATTTATTGTATTGAAATCAATAAAATTCTAAAATTATTTCCATTGATTTGCGATTGTCTACATGGAAATTTTTAATACGAAGTGAAATTTAGAATAACTGAAGGCGTTTTCAATGCACTGTTACTGTAAACAAATATTAGTGCGAATAAAAATCAATAAAAGTCCAGGAGTATTTTCGGAGAAACTTCATATAGTTAAAAATAACATTCTACATAAAAATCCAAAGAAGATAGCATATTTTTAAGAAAGCAGCATCTCAGACAGATACATTCACAATCTATAAAATTTCAATGGTTCCAAAAATATTTATAACTGAATTTTAGGAAATATTTATATTTTTACATTTCTTACAAAAGAAATGTATAGGATTCGCTCAAACTTTGACAACTTTTTCCGAGGCCCGGAGGGCCGAGTCTCATATACCAATCGACTCAGCTCGACAAATTGAGACAATGTCTGTATGTGTGTGTGTATGTGTGTATGTATGTATGTACAAAATGTCATGTAATTATCTCAGCAATGGCTGAACCGATCTTAATGAAATTAGTTTCAAATGAAAGGCCTAACGTTGTCATTTGACACTATTGTTTTTGATTTTCGATATGTTGTTTACTTTCTGAGATATGGGCGATTTTGTCAAAACACAGCAGGTTTTTTGCAAATAACTTTTGAACAATACAATAATGTCCCACAAACCGCACATAAAAAGAAAGCTTGTAAAAATACCTTTCTAACAAGCTATAGACTGTCTAAATTCGTGCACGAGCGGCGGAGATATTAGACATTTTGTATTTTTAGTCCTCGCTTACCAATTTCCACTAATTAAAAATGAGATTGTTTCATACAGAGTATTGCTTTACTGGTGTTTTTTAGGGTAAAACTAAACCGATTTTGAATATCAGGGTATAAAAACACATCTATGTGATTCAAGGAATTCGATGTTGAGAACATTTTGTGAATTACCTTTATAATAAATTAACTATTTCTCAAAAATCAATATATATATTAGTTCACTTCAAAGACAAAATAATGTGTTGATAAAGAAACAGTGAGTTCTAGTATTTATCCCTTGGATTAGGCATTGCGTTTAATCATGAGGTAAATATTGGATGTTATATCAATACACAGATCAACAAGTAATTCACCTAGTAGTGAGATAAAAGATTTCTCATATAATTATACTTGTGGCGTCACCAAAAGCAACTGTATGTTTGAAGCCCAAAAATCTAGCGAAAATTTAGCTCTTTTCCAAGATTTAGGTTATACTGGTTATGGCACAAAAGTCACTACTCACATTAATTATGACAAGAATGAAAGGAATCAATATATCATAATAATATACCTATAAAAATAATGTCACTGCATTAACCATCATTTGCCATTCCTCACACGCCCCCCATCTCGCTCTCTCTCTCTCTCTCTCTCTCTCTCTCTCTCTCTCTCTCTCTCTCTCTCTCTCTCTCTTTCTCTCTTCTATCGCATCTATCTAGCTATTTCTGTATGCATTTCTAAGTTGTGTGATAAGATCTTCTGCCAATCTGAAATATTTATTAATTGTAATTGCGAAGGTTTGAGAAAACAAAACTATTTTTTGTCTGCTGCTACGTCAACTCAACTTTAATTCAATTGTATTCAAAACCTGTATCTACACTATAATTAAGGAAATTCATGGCTATATCAGAAAAATATTTGGCTTAACTGGGTAATATGAAAGTTTGACGATGGAAATTATCAAAAGAGACATTCCACGTGCGATATTTAAACTATTCGTATCTCTATTGAATTTTGAATGAAATATATGCTCAAAGACTGAAAGCTGAAGCCAGGATTTCGAAGACAAAATACATGAGAGGAAGAGGTTCTAGAGACGACAATGTGAACCTCCCACCCGAGTTCGGATTGACGGTGACGAAATCGAGATGGTCGACGAATTCATGTATTTAGGCTCACTGGTAACCGACGACAATGATAACAGCAGAGAAATTCAGAGACGGATCATAGCGGGAAATCGTGCCTACTTTGGACTCCAAAGGACGCTCCGGTCGAACAAAATTCGCCGCCGTACGAAGTTGATTATCTTCAAGACGCTGATTAGATCGCTGGTCCTCTACGGCCACGAGACCTGGACTATGCTCGTGGAGGACCAACGCGCCCTTGGAGTTTTCGAACGAAAGGTGTTGCGTACCATCTATGGTGGCGTGCAGATGGAAGACGGAACGTTGCGCAGGCGAATGAACCATGAGTTGTATCAGCTACACATTCGTTGTATTGGTACGAACTTTCATGAAAAATAACGGATCAAAGACCAGAAATATCCACAAATTAGATCCAGGAAAAGAAGTCCTCAAAGTACCCACTCTCGATGGGGGATGCAACTACAATGTGTCTTCTAACTTATCGTCGTCCATATTTGGATGTACTGAGTAGTTTGAAACATTTCTTTTTCACAATATTGGTCTGTATAGGACTTATTTATCCATATTTTCTGCACAAGAATTCCGAACGAAACAATACAAACACGGCTTTTATGCAATCGACATAGCCTAGACATTTCACACTATTTACTTCAATGTAAATAAAAACTTTGAAATATCTACCTGTCTCATTCACGAATCGCATTCTCCCTCTGTCGTTCTCTGTTCAAGGGGCTTGAAAGCACATGTGACCTTGTCTCACTTTACTATATTCAATTGCGCGTTAAAATACTGGACCAGTAAATTCTGTTCTGCACATAAATCTTTTTTCGGGAATATGTGACCAAAAAGTAAACTTTGAATTCGTCAAGTAAAGAAGCATGAAAACAAAAAGAATAAAACCAAAAAAAGATGGAAATCCCAGAAAGTCCATTGCATATTTATTAGCCTTTTCTCAGAAGATGGGATTTTCAAAAACATTTCAAAATTTTCTGATGCAATGGTTTTCAAATTCGTACAATCCGGTTTATTCATTTTCTTTATTCAAAAATGTGTTTGGCTTCAAATATATGACCATTTCATTTTAATTAATTATTTCATTCCGCATCTTTTTATTCGTTTTGTTCATCTGCGTTCATTTTACTTATTTTATTCGTTTCATTCTTTGGATTCGCTCTGATCAGTTTATTCTTTTTGGGCATTTTACTCATATCATTCATTGTTTTCATTGTATGTATTTTATTAATTTTTTCCAGTTTATTCATTTTGTTCTGTTTCTTCATTTTAATAATCTGACTACTTTTTCAGTTTTAATCATTTCATCCAAATAATTTATTTGATTCAATTTATTTCTTTATATTAATTTATAACCTTTTACTGTTGTTCAAATTTTCATTTTAATCAATGCATTTAATTCTGCTCATTTTCTTCTTTTTATTCATTTTATCATTTCAGCTCCTTTTGTTTACTTGATTCGTTTGTTTTATTTATGCATTTCATTTATTTTTTACTTTATTCATTTTGTTCATCCATTCTTTTAATTCATTTGATCCACTTCATTAATTTGATTCATTGTATTCACTGGATGAATTAAATCAATTTGATTCATTTAATTCATTTAATTCATTTGATTCATGTGATTCATGTGATTTATTTGATTTATTTGATTCATTTGATTCATTTGACTCCTTTGATTCATTTGATTCATTTGATTCATTTGATTCATTTGATTCATTTGATTCATTTGATTCATTTGATTCATTTGATTCCCTTGATTCCCTTGATTCATTTGATTCATTTGATTCATTTGATTCATTTGATTCATTTGATTCATTTGATTCATTTGATTCATTTGATTCATTTGATTCATTTGATTCATTTGATTCATTTGATTCATTTGATTCATTTGATTCATTTGATTCATTTGATTCGTTTGATTCATTTGATTCATTTGATTCATTTGATTCATTTGATTCATTTGATTCATTTGATTCATTTGATTCATTTGATTAATTTGATTAATTTGAATCATTTGAATCATTTGAATCATTTGAATCATTTGAATCATTTGATTCATTTGATTCATTTGATTCATTTGATTCATTTGATACATTTGATTCATTTGAATAATTTGATTAATTTGATTCATTTGATCCATTTGATTCATTTGATTCATTTGATTAATTTGATTCATTTGATTCATTTGATTCATTTGATTCATTTGATTCATTTGATTCATTTGATTCATTTGATTCATTTGATTCATTTGATTCATTTGATTCATTTGATTCATTTGATTCATTTGATTCATTTGATTCATTTGATTCATTTGATTCATTTGATTCATTTGATTCATTTGATTCATTTGATTCATTTGATTCATTTGATTCATTTTATTCATTTGATTCATTTGATTCATTTGATTCATTTGATTCATTTTATTCATTTGATTCATTTGATTCATTTGATTCATTTGATTCATTTGATTCATTTGATTCATTTGATTCATTTGATTCATTTGATTCATTTGATTCATTTGATTCATTTGATTCATTTGATTCATTTGATTCATTTGATTCATTTGATTTATTTGATTTATTTGATTGATTTAATTCATTTGATTCATTTGATCCATTTGATTCATTTGATCCATTTGATTCATTTGATTCATTTGATTCATTTGATTCATTTGATTCATTTGATTCATTTGATTCATTTGATTCATTTGATTCATTTGATTCATTTGATTCATTTGATTCATTTGATTCATTTGATTCATTTGATTCATTTGATTCATTTGATTCATTTGATTCATTTGATTCATTTGATTCATTTGATTCATTTGATTCATTTGATTCATTTGATTCATTTGATTCATTTGATTCATTTGATTCATTTGATTCATTTGATTCATTTGATTCATTTGATTCATTTGATTCATTTGATTCATTTGATTCATTTGATTCATTTGATTCATTTGATTCATTTGATTCATTTGATTCATTTGATTCATTTGATTCATTTGAATCATTTGAATCATCTGAATCATTTGAATCATTCAAATCATTTGATTTATTTGATTTATTTGATTGATTTAATTCATTTGATTCATTTGATTCATTTGATTCATTTGATTCATTTGATTCATTTGGTTCATTTGATTCTTTTGATTCATTTGATTCATTTGATTCATTTGATTCATTTGATTTATTTGATTCATTTGATTCATTTGATTCATTTGATTCATTTGAATCATTTGAATCATTTGAATCATTTGAATCATTTGATTTATTTGATCTATTTGATTTATTTGATTGATTTAATTCATTTGATTCATTTGATTCATTTGATTCATTTGGTTCATTTCATTCATTTCATTCATTTGATTCTTTTGATTCATTTGATTCATTTGATTTATCAGATTTATCTGATTCATTTTATTCATATCTTTAATTTTATGCATTTCATGATCAGTCATTCGTTTTATTTCATTCAATTTGTTAGTATGAGTCAATTTATTCTATTAATCTTATAACTATTTCTAAATATAATCTTAATTTTTATGTAATAACCTAATAATTTGATTCGTGTATTTGGATCAAAATTATAACGATTTCCATTAATTTTTCTACTCATTTTATGAATTTAAAAACCTATTGTTTCATTTTTTGCTTTACTTTTTTATTTCGGTCGTTTTGTTGATTTCTATAATTTATTCAGTTTATTCGAGATTTTATTCGTGCAAGACTAGAAACTGTTTTCATCCCACCTCTAATTGGGTGCCTACTTCTCGTGAGTTCTGCAAACTAATCCAAAAGTGAAATGTCTAAGAAATGTCTCATCTCACTGCTAGGTGGATTAAATCGGTTTTTCGTTACCTTTTACCTAATCTTCATGAAAATCAATCAACGTATTCAGGGCATTTTTAGAGTACTAATGCTTGGTTATCATAAAAATGTTGCCAACGTTGTGGAAAACACTGCCTTTTCAATTTCAAAGATGGCTGCATTTCAAGGCGTTCTAAATTATTCGTTACGAATTTAAACCATTATAGAGTACGGTATAAGCATTTTTTCTTTGCGTAATAAGGAGATGAATCAAGATCCCAAAATGAGATTCATAATACGACTTATGCAGCACAATAATATTAATTTTAAGTAATTTGTTCAGCATTTTTCCGCCAGCACATTTTTTTTAATCCGAGCCCGAAATCTATCTCCTGTAATGTTTGACCTAGTGTCAAAAACTAAAGTTGATTTTTGATTCCTTAGAACGATAGAAAGTAACTTACGTAGGATTTTTTTTCGCTATTTTAATTTTACGAGAAACGCTGAAAATATCATTAAAATCAACAATCAATTTCATTGCTTTCGTTTCTCTTAGTCTTAAATTTACCGAAAATAGCCAAGAAAATCGATACAGACATAATTTATTAACTAAAATCCTTCGTACGTTGCTGGAGAAATTAATTTAGAATATGCTGTGAATATTTCAAAGCTCGTTGTTTGACGTGGATTAAAAAAAAACGCGTTTGAAGTTTTTAGTCCGCTTGGAGTTTACCTAAAAACGTTAGGACAGAATTGATAATATATACACTTAGGTATTCTGTTCGCCTTCCATTTTCTATTATATCATTTTATTTCAAGAACAAAATTTTCAAATCTTAAAAATTCTACAGTGGTGTATTATGCTTTTCACCGAAGATTACCACGCGACGGAATCGATTCAAAATAGTAAAAGAATTGAAAATATACCATTTTAACTAAATCCGCAAAATTTGGAACAAATATCAGGCAAAATATAGGGCCTGTTAGTCAGTAATTAGACGGTCATGAATTTATTCACCCCTTCACTACCAGCGGTGGGAAAATTGGAAGGTATTTGTTACTATTGTGGTACCCATTTAACTCATTGATATCCCACCCATTGGGGTGCTTTTTATTCCCCACACGATTTTTTTAAATCCTCCCAAGTTTCTTCTTGGTTCAAAACCAAAGGCCTTCCGTAAGCTGTTCATATAATGATTAATTAAAATAATTTTTCCTAACATCGCGGAATCGAAAAGATTAAATCTTTAAAATGACAGTTTTGCAAGCTTATCGCTATCTTGTTTTTTTTACCGCAATAACCACTCGATCAAAAAAAAGTTTAAAAATATTTTCAAACAACTTTTCATGTTCTAAAGTAGGTAAAATCTCCTAGAACACAATTAGCTGCATAGCAGTTCTTCTAAAAATAAGTTTGGTCGGTGAGGTACGAGTTTTTTTTATTTTCCGGGAAATGGTATTCCGCGAAATGGTTTTTCCGGGAAATGATACATTCCGGGAAATAGTTTTCCGGGAAATGATACATTCCGGAAAATGATTTTCCGGAAAATGGCACATTCCGGGAAACGATATTCCGGGATATGGTACATTCCGGGAAATATTTTTCCGAGAAATGGAATTCCGTACTGGTATTCCGGGAAATGACGTACAACCGATACAATCGATTGAGATCATCTATGGGATCTAATACACGAATATGGGTTTCTAGCTAAACCGACATATTTGATCAAATCGACTATGGATCGAGTGATGTCTTACGTCCGAGTATCGGGGACACTATCAAGTTCTTTTGAAACTCAGAAATGACTACGGCAAAGTTATGGAGCCTCTTATCTAATGTTTAATATCTTCTGGAAAAAATGCGGCAATAAATTGTAAAAAACATTACACCTTAGGGACCATTCATAAATTACGTAACGCAAAAATTGCCCAAAATTGACTCCCCCTCCCCCTATGTAACAAATTGTCACAAATTTTTCCATCCCCCCTCCCCTGTTACGTAACAAATTCAAAAAAAAAAAATTTCTTCGATGAAAACATGTTACGTAACGATCTAGTTAACACCCCCTCCCCCCTATGTCACAACTGGTCACAACTTGTCGTACCCCCTCCCCCCCTAAAAGCGTTACGTAATTTATGAATGGTATGCTCATATCCTCGGTTCTAAACCAGGAGGCGTGGTATAGGATCATGTCAATCATTATTTCAACACTCTAATAACCAGACCTCGAAAGCGAAATTTCCAACTCGTTACATCTTAGCAATTTAGAAAATATTGCAAACTACTATTTTTTTGGGCTATCTAGACTACTGTATTACTACTACTGCATTTAGATGCGACCAAAGTTGAATTTTCTACGACTAAAAAGCCGGTGCAAGTACTACAAAACACTGAAAATCACAATTATGTGGAGGAATTTGAATCTATCGAGAATAATCATGATTATCATTCCTTTCTATTCCTTACCTTAAATTATTTGTATGTGAGCGAAACATTTTTAGAAGACCGTTGATAGCTTCCCATGTAAGGAACAAAAATATCTTCACAATACAATACAGAAAATTTATCTTCACTGGATTTATTATGAAATTAGTATGTATATGGGTGAGACATTTCTAGACTATTGCTGATAGTTTTAACTCAATGAGCTATTATATCTTCATATATAGTTCAGAAAATTTTCTTATTTTCAATTCAGATTTGTTATTTAGCCGAGTCTCATATACCAATCGACTGTGTATGTTTTTTTGTTTTTGTTTTTAGAGTATACCAAAAAACTTCCAAAAAAGCTATGAGACTGCAATAAAAAAAAATATACAAAACTCTAACGTCTCAGGGAAATGGTTTATGTAGCAACCCGAATCGCCAAAAACCACTACTCTTCCCAAAACCTGAGTCCTCCCCGGCTCTACCTTACGGTATTACTTCGGGGAGGGGTTTTTTATGAGCATAACACCCACTCTAATTCCACTACTTAGCAGTTAGTTCCTTCAGTAGGGTTACTACTCCTCGACGGTGATGTGTTCTTCACCATCAACACAGACTGGCAATTTCTGCATGGTAGTCAGAAAGTTCGCAGTGGGTCGAAACTTTATGCTCTTCCCCTACGAAGACAATATAGGCGACAAACTTCAGAGTGTCTAATTTACCTAGCCCTTCCCTTGTGCCATTCTGCACCGAAACTTTCTTCTCGTAGCATTCAGCGCCACTTACTCGTTCAGCTCCGGACTTGTTCGCAAACTACTCGGTCCAGTCCCCAATGATGAATCTGGCCTACTCCGAAGGAGAATTCCTAGGCGAGATTCTCCCGATACCGAGCGGTAGATTTCTGCCGATGATGATGTTCGTTTCCGTGAGCCAATTAGCTCCCCGCTTTGTTCCGATCTACTCGATGTAGCCCCGGCAATGGACCTAGCCTACTCTACAGACCAGCCAGTAGGTGCTGAGGTCCATCCAGCGATTCCGGGTGGAGCGCAGCTTCCGGTTCGCTGGCCCCCCAATGATCCATTGCTAGCTATTCGACGCGGTCTGATCCCCGGCTGTGCATCTACCCTACTCACGAGCTATCCGGTAGGGTGTTAAGGTCGGTCCGGCGATTCTGGTTAAGTCTGACGTCCGTATCACTGGCGCCCAGATGACTAGAACCCGGTTCTACGTTGCGTACTACTCAACTGGTCCCCGGCGGGGGACCTAATCTACACCAACGGAGAGTTCCCCGGCGGCGTAATATCTCTCGAATCCAAATTTGTGGTTTCACGGCGACTTTCTAGTCAAGGGCGCTACTTTGTTGGTCCATTCGCCACTTCCTCTGCATCTCGGAGAGTATACTCGTAATCACTCTGTGGACAGCGTCCCAGGTATACTCGTCGTGGCTCATCTCTTCGACGATACTGTCAACTATCACACCCTACAAAAACTTCTTCGAACCTAGACCACGTGTTCCGGTGTCTCTGCACGTTTACACACTCTGGGCAAAGGAGTATTTCCGACAGTATCCGTGCCCGTACAAAATCTGCATCAAATGTAAGTTCGCATCTCCATGCTTCCTATGCACCCAAGCTGTCACATTTGGGATTAGTCCTCAGCCATAGTTATGCATTTTCGGGATCATGCCGGCGATAACGCATACTACCTCCGACGATATTGTTCTGTAACCACTCGCGATTCGTACGGGCATCAGCCGGAATGTACTGTTCAGCTTTTCACGGCTCCGTTTGGTTTGCAGCGCAGCACCCCAGGGAACCCCATACCGAAGTATCGATGATGAAACGGTAGATAGCAGACGTCCCGTGCTGCTTTCGGACAGCCAACGTTTGGCATGATTCTTGCAGTAGTCTAGATAGCCCAAAAAAATAGTAGTTTGCAATATTTTCTAAATTACTAAGATGTAACGAGTTGGAAATTTTGCTTTCGAGGTCTGGTTATTAGAGTGTTGAAATAATGATTGACATGATCCTATATCACGCCTCCTGGTTTAGAACCGAGGATATGAGCATACCATTCATAAATTACGTAACGCTTTTAGGGGGGGAAGGGGTACGACAAGTTGTGACCAGTTGTGACATAGAGGGGAAGGGGGTGTTAACTAGATCGTTACGTAACATGTTTTCATCGAAGAAAATTTTTTTTTTGAATTTGTTACGTAACAGGGGAGGGGGGATGGAAAAATTTGTGAAAATTTGTTACATAGGGGGAGGGGGGTCAATTTTGGGCAATTTTTGCGTTACGTAATTTATGAATGGTCCCTAAGGTGTAATGTTTTTACATTTCTTACAAAAGAAACGTATAGGATTTGCTCAAACTTTGAAAACTTTTTCCGAGGCCCGGAGGGCCAAGTTTCATATAGCAATCGACTCAGCTCGACAAATTGAGACAATGTCTGTATGTGTGTGTGTATGTGTGTATGTATGTATGTATGTACAAAATGTCATGTACTTATCTCAGCAATGGCTGAACCGATCTTATTGAAACTAATTTCAAATGAAAGGCCTAACGCTCCCATTTGACACTATTATTTTTGTTTTTCGATATGTTGTTTACTTTCTGAGATATGGGTAATTTTGTCAAAACAGAGCTGGTTTGAAGCGAATAACTTTCGAACGAGGCAACTTTGTCGCGTGAAATAAACAGAAACAAGAAGCTTACGAAAATACCTTTCTAACAAGCTATAGATTGTCAAAATCCGTTCACGAGCGGCGGAGATATTAAACATTTTGTATTTCCATTCTTCGCTTACCAATTTCCACTAACTAAAAACGAGACCGTTCCATACAGAGTATTGCTTTACTGGTTTTTTAGGGTCAAAACTAAACCGATTTTGTATATCCGGGTATGCAAACACATCTGCGGGATTCTAGGATTTTGATTCCGAAAACATTTTGTGAATTTACTTAATAACCAATTACCTATTTCTCAAAAATTAATAAGCAAGTTCATTTCAAAGACAAAATAATGTGTAAATTCACTTCAGTGCGCAAATTTGTCCAGAGTTTTTTAATTTCGATTATAGAGGTTTTAACCTTAAGGTCATTCGCCTCTTCGGGTTAGAAAAATCTCTTATGAAAAATTTCTAACCCTATGTGCGGGGTCGGGTATCGAACCCAGGTGCGCTGCGTACAAGGCAATCGATTTACCAACTACGCTACATCCACCCTCATTGTCCAGAGTTGATGAATTTACCCGTTGGATTAAGCAATGCGTTCACTCGTGAGATAAACGTTGGATGGTATATGAATACATCAAGTAATCCTCCTAGTAGTGAGAAAATAGATTTCTAATATAATTCATATTCATATTATACTCGTAGCATTACCAAGAGCAACTGTATTTTTGAATAACAAAATTGTTTATCAGTTGCATGATTGAAAATAAAGATTTAAGAAATCAAAATTTCGCACTATAAACAAAAATAATGTCACAGATCTAACTATAATTCACCATTCCTCAGAACTGACACTGAGTTGTACTGAAAACCCCAATATACATTTTTCATGATCAATGTGACTAAAAGCATATTTATTTGCGAAAAAATACGACATGTAATTTCAAGAATGTTCGTGTCTCAAAGCAGTCTAGTGGCACTTTCAATACTAACTGGATTTTCGATGAACTTAAGTACTTATTCTGGTAGTTTGAACCATTTCTTTGCAATGGTATTGCTTTGTATAGGACTCATTAACCCATATCTCCAGAACGAGAGTTCCGAACGAAACAATTCGCAAGTAATAAGGATGGGTGGAAAGACTGCATTGTAATCGACTGCATGTATGAGTTTTATGCCATCGACAATAATATAATTGCCAACATAGCCTGGACACTTGACACTCTTTTCTAGATATTTCAATGCGAATGAATACTATTTACAGGTGGCCTTTTCTCAGTTTACTATTTCTAATTACGCGTTAAAATACTGGACCTGAAAATTCCATTCTATACAAAATCATTTTTCAGATGTAACCAAAAAGATATCTTTTAATTCCAAAACAAATTCCTGATTTCTAGATTTTCTGATGGCTAATTAAGGACCATCAATAAAGTAGAAACACCAGATAATCCTATAAATTCCGTCAAGAAAAGAAGAACGAAAACGTGCTCTTTGCAATGGGATTTTCACAAACATTTCAGAATATTCTGAAACAATGGTTTTGGAATTCGTGAAATTCGTTTTATTCATTTACTTCATTTCAACAACTTTCTTAAAATATTATTATATATTCTCATTTTTTTCCAGCTCATTCCTTTAATGTATTATATTCGATTGATTTATTTTTTTGCATTTTAAATATTTTCCTAATAATAAATAGATGATCATTTCATTTTAAAGATTTTTTTCATTTAGCATTGTTTTTGTTTATTTTGTTTATGTGACCTAATTTTGTCTATTGTATTCATTTAATTCTTTGTATGCATTCCGATTATCTTATCTTTTTTTTTAATTCGTTTATTTGACACGGCTCATAGCGGTAGCTTAACGGAGCCGTGGATCTTTTATACGTTTACAATACATGTAAAAATAAAAAATACAAACAAGACTTAATTAATTGGATCTCGTGCGCGCAACTTTTTATTGCGAGCGGAGACTTTCTTTCGCGAGGTCTGTTGGCAAACAGCGTCTGGGGGGTCATTTAATTCTCTCTTGTTTTTCACGTCCCGGTCGAAGCTGGCTTGGTGTCCGGGATCAGATGTTCTCCCTTGCTTCTTGCACTTATTGTTGATCAGTGTAAATCCGTCGTCATTGTTACTGCATTCGTTGCCGATGTTGCTTACAGTTGCTTTTGGGGTGCTGGATGATTCTTTTGCGGTTGTCATTATACTCTGAACAGCTGCCACAAATTTGGCCACCGTTTGTGGTTCAGGCATTGGTATTGAAAACTCTGTTTTAGGTTGGTTTGCCGTAGATGAGTTGGCAATCGGTTGAGATGCAATTTCCTCTGCATCTTCCGCGCAAGGTTGTCCATGATGGGCTGTCTGATTACAATACTTGCACGTAGGAGTTTGCCCCTCATGGGTGCATAGTGTAGTTTGCATAATTGTAGTTCCGTGAGTATTGAGTTTTATTGCCTAGCAGGAGGGTATAGGCCTTTCAACCCGCATCCTCACTACAAAAACGCCGTTAGGTGTACCCGGGAAGAAGTTTCTCCAAGTATCAGGTGTAACGGATTCTACTTCTCCGTATTGCGACATGCATTTTACAATTGGCTCAGGAGGAGTACGAGGTGATAGGTCATATAACCTTACATCTATATAATCATTCTCAATGTATACGGGAATCTTAATTCCAACGTTGTCACTTTCAACCACGTGTTTTAAATTGTTCTTCAAAACGAAACGCTCGGCTTGTGCTAACGTGTTGAATGATATTAACACTACATTGCGAAGATGATGGTACTGAAGGTACAAGACTTCCGCAAGCCTAAGTTGCATTTTTACCTTCAGAAGATAAAAATCTTCACTAAAACTCGGTCGTTTTAAACAAAATTTAAAGTCAACGACCGCAGCATTGGGTCGGAGTAGAGCTTTTTCGTCAACTTTACTCATGATTACAAGAATAATCCGATATTTCCTTTGTTCTCGAGACAATGCACACTAGATCGAGAGGCCTGTTGTTCACTTGGCTCGATTGTACGTCTGACTGCGGCAGGAGTAGAAAGTAGACTGATTATCTTATCTTATGCATCTTATTCCAATTATTCATTTAATTTATTTTATTCACTTTTTTCTAATATTTTTTCCGGTTCACACTTTTATTCATTTTAATAATCTGACTAAATTTGTTCAGTCATTCACTTTATTCATTTCATCTAGAACAATAATTAGGTACAATATAATTTCTTCTATTAATTCTATTACTTTTTAATATCGCTGATTTTTTCATTTTAATAATTTAACTGCTTAAAAACAAACAAAATGAAAAAATGATAAAAAGACAGAAAATATTTTTATTATGATAAAAATTCTTTATTTTGTTTATATTATTCATTCCACTCATTTTATTGATTTTATTAACTCTCTGTTTATATTGTTATTTATGAACAACATTTTCAAATAGCTTTACTGCCCATGCTCGCAAATCATGGGCTTGGACAAGATTTCTTCACAAAAAAGTAAAACGCTTTTAATCCACCTAACAGTGTGATGAGACATTTCTTATAACTCTTATCACTCTCTTCGGATATTATATCGTTTGAGAACATTTAGAGCTTGATGCTTCGTGATGTTTTTGATAACACATACTACATGGGATAGTGGCAGGACTCAGAGAATCACTCAAATCAGCATAGGACAACATCAGTGCTAGAAATCTCAAATCAAAGCAATGGGAAAGCGAAAAAATGGGCCATAAAATAGACATACAAACGAATTATTGCTAATGCTCTGTTAATAAAATATCTAAATTTCTCAATCAATGCATTGTGGTGGGAAAACTGAATTTTCCTAAAGGGGTTATATATTGTACTGAGCCAAAAAATCGATTTTTTTATTGTTTTGAAGTTTATACTTTACTCAAATTTCCAACGCGACTAAGAACTAAGAAATCTACGCTTTTTCTTGAAAAGGGCGATACTAGCAGTGATACCATTCAAAGAAAATCAACAGTGAATATTTCCAGACTTGGTTTTATTTCCTATTTAGGAGCTATTGTGATTTTTTTTTACATTCTTGATTGCATGATTCAGTGATCGAAACCCAAAACTTTATAAAGTATTTGAAATTATTAAATTAAAATTTGTTTTTGCTATTCAAATTGACAAAATGATAGTATCGCCCCTTTGGCGATTGTTTACCTTTTCAGTCCCACCTATCAGCATTGAAGTATCGCCCTTACGTTTTTTTACAATAACTAACGTTTTACACCACCGATTTCGTCCGGGTTTTTTCAATAGCGATCATTGTTACTATTTACAGTCGGTATCAGCATAATATTCCTAAAAATACGAAAAAAAACAGTTTCGCCTCAAAACTGCTAGCAAAAAAAGTATCGCCCTGTTTGTTTGCATGGAGCGTGGAGGGCTTAAATAAACAAACAAAATACAGTTTCGCCCGTTGTATTTTTTGCTGTATTTTAAGAAAGCAATATCGTAGAATCCAAATTTTTAGGTTAATTTGTTGCGTTTCAAAGCCCCCATTCGCATGTATGAAAAAAGCCTTATGTTTACAATTGTAAGTATCGCCCTTTTCACAAAAAAGCGTTGAAATGAAATCGCAGCTTCTGATATCACGCTATCTCTGAAATGCATGCGTGCATAGTTCCAAATTTTACTTCGACATCGACTTTTTCTAAAGGTGACTTCCTTGTTTTGGTCACTATTTATTAAAAAATCGCGGTTAAATAAAAAAATAAAACTATTAAAAAATTTCAAATAGTTTATAATTTTCACAAACTTATTAGGTAAAATTGCTTTCGTAATATTGTGTAGGAAAAAAGCTGAAAATTTCAGTTTTTTCTCTATCTGCAACATATAAACCCTTAAGTATACCAATTAATTGGTATACGAATTGGAATAGGTTCGCCAAATTTTGGAAGAAGTCTATAGTCCCTTGAAAACTACCTAAAAATTGTTGTAGCTCGAAGCAATAAAAAATCCCCAAAAATTAAATGTACCTATTAATGTGAAACACAGTGAATAATACATACAATAAAGATCCATTTTCATCAGTCTCGTGGTGCATTTTAGGCTGACAAAATAGTGACATTGACTAAATCGGGCAATTTTTTTTCTTTATAATAAACTGAAACTGTTAAAATATTCTTCCCGTCCCTTGATGTGGTCTGATAACTATTTCTGATTATGATGAACCTTTTATTTTTGCATATTTCCATCTTCATGATAAGGAAACATGCTCAAGAAAGGATTTACTCGAATTCAGTCTTGTTCGTCTGCTAGAGCCCATCAAACATGTGTTCATATTTGGCTGATAAAATCGGGGTTTCAATTTATTACAACAAAAATAAAATGCTCATCAAAATCGATCAGGACCTGCTAGAGTCGCATGGAAATCGTCATTTTTCATAAATTTCTCTCTACATTCGGAAAGTGTTATCCTCGTTATTAATCATATTACGTTTTCGTCTCAACTCGACGCATTCCCAAAATAAAAACCTGTTTTAATCCACCTAGTGGTGCAATTGTGCCTTTCTCATTTGTCCAGACTACGATTCCATGGCTGGTTATGTTCAATACAATGGTGGAAATGAATAGTACATGTTCAGTACGATTTGCACATACATACAATGGATCAACAGCCACGATCTTGAGATACTATGTGATACTGAAACATCGCTTGAAACCAGCGGCGGATCATGGAGAAAGATCCGGGAGGTCCGGGTCCTGCCGAAAATTTTTAACATGTTAAGAAATTTTAAACTAGTTTTAATTTTAAAGTAGCAACCCCTCACTGCATACTCCCTCCGGGCCGGTATGATTGTCGATTTTTAGAGTGATTGCATAACCTTTCTATATGAGAAAAGCAAAAATGTGCAAAAGTCCAAAAAAGTCAATTTTTGTCAAACATTATTTTTTTCGAGTTTACATCAAATCTCAATGTTTCATGCATTTTAAAGTCATTTGGCATCAAAAATACAAATTTGATTTTGCAAATGTTTCATTTCAGTTTATATGGGAATTTGATGTGTGATTGCACTCTTCAACTCGTAACTCTGGAACCGGAAGTCCAATCAATAAAAAAATCAATTGCAGCCGATGGGAAGGTTGTACCTTTAATTTGAGACTAACTTTGTGCAAATCGGTCCAGCCATCTCTGAGAAACCAAGGTCACTTTTTTTCCACATACACATATACACACACATACATACACACAGACATTTTCCGATCTCGACGAACTGAGTCGATTGGCATATAACACTTGGCCCTCCGGGTCGGGATTAGATTGACGAATTTTAGAGTGTATGAGAAAGGCAAAAACATTTTTAGCAAATGTTGAAAGTTATGCATTTTTTAAATCAATTTTAACTTCGCTTTCTATTAAATAAAGACCTTTATTACAGTACATCTCTACAAAAGCGAGCTCAATTTGAAAAGAAATCTGAGGATTATGATTGATTACAGAACTCTGGAATTTTCTATTGGAATGTTTTTAGGCAGGAATTTGATATTGATGCTATTAGACAACTGTGAAATCAAGACCAATAGATCAGTTACATATCAGGACCCCATTCCGACAATTTATCAAAAGTCCTCATGATGTTTAAAACAACAGGTTATCAATCTACGGATCAGATAATTGTTATTGTAATATTGAATTAAATCAGTCTGCATCAATAAATTTTCAACTTCAATCCATTATTTTTTTTGGTTGTGGTGGGAGGGGGGGAGGGGGGTTGTATGGTGTTAAACCCCAAAACCTTCTCTTGGCTACGCCGTTGCTTGGAATTATTTATTTCGCTTTTCATGTTCCGATATGTTTCAGATCGATCCGATGGTTATAAGTTAGAAAAATTGCAGTCAGAAGGTTCGTACAAATGAACATTTTTGCACTAATAAGTTATCAAGTTCTTTCCAGACAACTTGGAAGTGTTCGGTGATTATTTCTAGCGGTTGTAGATAGAAAAATGAAATACAAAATTCGTTTTATCGTAATAATGTTTGGCTTATTTCAATGGATTATTACTATATTGAACAATAAATAGGCGACAAAAGGTAATCCACAAACAACAAGCCATAACTTTTAAAGTATTCAAAATAGATAATTGAAGTCTTCAGTAAAGTTATTCGCAAAAGTAAGAGCTACAAATTTGCTGAAGGCATCATTTCGATATAATCACTTCCAAGAAAATTTATGAAAATATCTCACTCATAGGGAGATTAATCAGCAAAACCACTATACCAAAAGAAAGAGCATATTACCTCCATTAAATTCTCCGAAGATACTATTGACCTAAAATAAGCCGTTTTGGCGTTAATAATAGATTACATGTTTTTGGTCATATTTCTGGCAATGGGAAATAATAAAAATCTTTCGTCCGCATTTAATGTTAAATATCTCTTTTTATAATAGTCCGATTTCAACAATCTATAGCTTGTTCGAAAGGTATTCGTTAAAGCTGTCTAAAAACATATAAATTGTTAATCTATATTGTCAATTTCGGCAGATAATTCAAAAAAACTGCAAAAAACGCCGTTTTTACGCATTCAAACATTCATATCTTGGAAACTAAACATCAGAATCAAAAACAAATTAATAGCGTTCATACTGTTTTTTAGTTCTTTCATTTAAAATTGGTTTGGATAAGATCGGTTCAGCCATTGCTGAGAAACACGAATGAGAATTTGTCCGTTACATACACACACACACACAGACACACACACACAGACATTGTCCCAAATCGTCGAGCTGAGTCGATTGGTATATAAGACTCGGCCCTCCGGGCCTCGGAAAAAATCTTGAAAGTTTGAGCGAATTCTATACATTTCTTTTATAAGAAATGTAAAACTAATAATTGTGACAATCACCGTTTATTGAGCGCTAATAGTTGCAAGAAAGATCCGTAGAACTCAAGTTATTGCAATTGTTTTGATTGGATTTCACTAGAGCAGTGCTGCCAGAGATATTTTCAGTTATCGGTGAAAAATTATATTTTGATATATATTCGTTTTCTTCAAATATTTTTGAAAACTGATAAATCTTATTAATTTGGAATGCTTTCGGCTACCTTTTCTGCCCAAGCTATTGAAAACTTTGCAGGAGATGTGTATTAAGGATTAGTATGTAAAAATTCAGCAGCTTCTAACACTGCTAGAGAAGCATCTATCTTGATCAAAACAGGTTTTTCGTGTTTCTTTACTCTAACACATTTAAGAAAAACGGCTTTGGAACCCTATATATGCGACAAAATAATTAGGTATGAAAGAGTTAATTTAATCCATATTATTCATATTAGGGTAAGGTGGGGCAAATCCGACCGTTGGGTAAACCGGTCGGGTTACCCTCTGTTACCCTCTGTTATCGAAAATCGAAAGCACTAAGCGAACTAATATCAATGTTGTCGTGTAGAGCATCGAAAATAACTATAATGGTGGTATGACAACATTTTATTAGTCTACATTGAGATGCTCAAACCTTATTGTTATTTTTACAACTTTTGATTTGATTTTTGTGTATCATTGACTACAGGATATTTCTTATTGTTAAATTGAAAGCATAAAAAGCGTAAGTGGATTTAAATTCTTTGATTAAAGGCCTACAAAGTGAATAGATAAATTTAGTCCAACTGTTTCATCATTTTTTTAATTGCATCGTAATGAAAAATGACGCGGTGGGGCAAATCGTATCCAACCAAAAATCGGCCAATAATAGTGAAATTACTCCTGACCATCTCTCTCATTCTGCCCGCATTCTGACTCCGGATCAGCTGTCTAGAAATACATCCATACGCCATCCGTTTACTCTGTTCTATCAGAACGTGAGAGGTCTCCGAACAAAAATTAGTTCCTTATATGGGGCCCTTTCCATCTGTGAGTACGATATTATTGCATTTACCGAGACTTGGTTGAATGATAAATTTTTGAATGCTGAACTAACTTCTAACTATACGCTTCATCGATGCGATCGTAACCCTCGTACCAGCACACACCAGCGCGGCGGCGGTGTTATGGTAGGTGTAAAAATCATTTAAACAGCAGCACAATTTCCCTCATCGATGATGATAGCTTGGAACAAATAGTTGTCCAAGTCAAATTAAATACCGGCTGTCTCTATATATGTACCGTTTATATTCCTCCCAATTCTGAAACCGACTTATACGAAAAGCACGCTTCATGCATACAGCAAATAAGCGATCGAGCGGCTGAGTGTGATACTATTGTCGTTGTTAGAAATTATAACGTTCCTCATCTGAACTGGCTATATGACAATGATATAGGTGCTTTTCTACCCAGCAATGCAACCTCTGAACGAGAAGTGTCTCTTGTTGAATTTGTTGTTTCTTCCGGAAATGAATGACAACAATAGATTACTTGATCTTGCTTTTGTTAATGAGCCGAGCATGTTTGAGCTAACTGAGCCCCCTTTGCCGTTGATGAGAGTTGACTCGCATCACAGACCGTTCTTAATGATATTAGATTTGGATACGGAATGTGTCGATACTGCATTCGATTGCGCTTTTGACTTTAATCGGTGTGATTTTTCAGCGTTGAATTCTGAGGTAGCGAATATTCAATGGGACGAAATTCTTACTGCTGGTTTGGTTGATGATGCTGTTCCTGTGTTTTATGACACACTTTACGAAATAATGCGACGAATTGTTCCAATTAGAGGAAGGGAGGACTAGGAGAAGGGAGAATCAGCCATGGTTTGATGCGGAATTGAAGAACTTTAAAAGCAGGGTAAGGAAAGTGAGGAAAAGATACCTGAAGTCCTGGAGCACATTGCACAAAGCCGAACTCCGTGATTTGGAGGGTCAATACAACAATTTGCATGCACAATGCTATCGCAACTATATTCAACGCATTGAAAGCAATATTCAACGTGATCCTAAATCCTTCTGGTCGTTCGTCAACAGTCGTAGGAGCTCGAAAGGAATGTTCTCGACTTTCTTCCAAAGCGTGTTAAGTAATAACTCACCACCTTTGTTGGAATCGTACCTGAACACTTTGCCGCTGCACAACCTGAATTTATCTCATATTATTTTCTCTCGTGAGGATGTTCTCGTCAAGTTGCAGTCCTTAGATGCGTCCAAGGGAGCGGGACCCGATCATTTACCACCATCGTTCATCCAAAACTGTGCGGACTCTCTCGCATTGCCAGTGTCCGTTATTTTCAACCGATCGTTGACTGACGCTGTTTTTCCTAGTTACTGGAAATCTGCTGCTATCACACCTGTGCACAAGAGTGGTAGCGTTCATGATGTGGAGAACTATCGGGCGATATCGATTCTCAGCTGCCTCCCGAAGGTATTTGAACGATTGATATACGACATTGTTTATCAGTCCGTGCGTCATATAATCATTGAGGAACAACATGGCTTCGTCAGTAAACGATCTACAACCACAAACCTTATGGCGTATGTATCCACCATCATCGACAAACTTGACAAGCGACAACAAGTTGATTCCATTTATGTTGACTTGTCAAAGGCCTTCGACCGTATTCCTCATCGCCTTGCTGTCGAGAAGCTTAAACGCATTGGATTTCCGGACTGGTTAACGGATTGGATTGCTTCTTATCTCGCAGGACGAAGCGCCTTTGTTCGATTAGGCGATACACTTTCTACGCCTTTTGATATCTGTTCTGGTGTGCCACAAGGCAGTCATCTTGGACCATTACTCTTCAATTTGTTTATAAATGATCTTGGCACGGTTTTGAAATCTCCGAAATCTATGTTTGCCGATGATTTGAAATTCTACCGACTTATAAAATCTTTGGAGGATTGTAAATTACTTCAGCTAGACATTGACGCTTTGTTAAATTGGTGCACCATCAATGGAATGGAGGTGAATATAGAAAAATGCAGCGTGATTACATTCACTCGGATCCTATCACCGAACATGTTTCACTATAAAATGTCGTCAGCCAACGTACACCGCAACTTCGTTGTCAAAGATTTGGGAGTTTATTTGGACAGCAAGTTAACTTTCTCCGAGCATGTAGCGTCTACTACCGCCAAAGCTTTCTGCATGTTAGGATTTTTAAGACGAAACACTCAGTCGTTCCAGAATGTGTACAGTTTGAAAACGCTTTATTGTTCGCTTGTACGCAGCATCTTGGAGTATGCCGTTCCTGTTTGGGCTCCTTATCACGGTATCCACATTAACAGCATTGAGAGGGTGCAGAAATGTTTCATCAGGTATGCTCTTCGCCTTTATCTTGGACCAACCCAGTTCGTTTACCGCCGTATGTGCAACGTTGCGCATTAATCCACCTGCCTACGCTTGCTGACAGGAGAATAAAACATCAACGAATGCTTATTTTCGACATCCTGGACGGGAACATTGAAAGCAGCCAACTCTTGGGTCAACTTAATTTCAATGCACCTAGAAGACAAACACGCCAAGTGGACTTTTTCCGTTTACCGTTGTGCCGTACACAATTCGGACGAAACAACCCGTTAAATGTATGTTGTCGTGTGTTTAATCAAGTTTCATGTTTTTTCGATTTTAATGTTGCAAGATGTACTTTTAGTATTAGGATTAGTTGATAAGCCAGTCTGTGCGATAAATAGTCGAAGACCTATATATAAATAAATAAATAAATCCGATCTCTAAATAGTAGGGTAAATCCGACCGCTTTTTTGCTAAGAAAATGATTATTTATAAAATTGGAATATATTTTTATTGTTTTACATTTCTTACAAAAGAAATGTATAGGATTCGCTCAAACTTTGAAAACTTTTTCTCGGCCCTCCGGGCCTCGTCTCATATACCAATCGACTTAGCTCGACAAATTGAGACAATGTCTGTATGTGTGTGTGTGTGTGTGTGTATGTGTGTATGTATGTATGTACAAAATGTCATGTAATTATCTCAGCAATGGCTGAACCGATCTTAATGAAATTAGTTTCAAATGAAAGGCCCAACGTTGCCATTTGACACTATTATTTTTGATTTTCGATATGTTGTTTACTTTCTGAGATATGGGCGATTTTGTCAAAACACAACAAGTTTTTTGCAAATAACTTTCGAACAATACATTATTGTCCTACAAACTGCACATAAATAGAAAGCTTGTAAAAATACCTTTCATAGCTTGTTTACAGATTGTCTAAATCCGTGCACGAGCGGCGGAGATGTTAACCATCTTGTATTTTTAGTCCTCGCTTACCAATTTCCACTAATTAAAAATGAGATTGTTTCATACAGAGTATTTCTTTACTGGTGTTTTAGGGGCAAAACTAAACCGATTTTGAATATCGGGGTATGAAAACACATCTACGTGATTCAAGGAATTCGATGTCGAGAACATTTTGTGAATTACCTTTATAATAAATGAACTATTTCTCAAAAATCAATATATAAATTCACTTTAAAGACAAAATAATGAGTTGATGAAGAAACAGTGAGTTCTTGTATTTATCCCTTGGATTAGGCATTGCGTTCAATCATGAGGTAAATGTTGGATGGTATATCAATACACAGATCAACAAGTAATTCACCTAGTAGTGAAATAAAAGATTTCTAATATAATTATACTTGTGGCGTCACCGAAAGCAACTGTATGGTTGAAGCCCAAAAATCTAGCGAAAATTTATCTCTTTTGCAAGATTTAGGTTATACTGGTTATGGCGCAAAAATTACTACTTACATTATTTATGATAAGAATGTAAGAATCAATATATCATAATAATATACCTATAAAAATAATGTCACTGCATTAACCATCATTTGCCATTCCTCACACGCCCCCCCACATCTCTCTCTCTCTCTCTCTCTCTCTCTCTCTTTCTCTCTCTCTCTCTCTCTCTCTCTCTCTTTCTCTCTCTGTCTCTTCTATCGCATCTATCTAGCTATTTCTAAGTTGTGGGATAAGATCTTCTGCCAATCTGAAATATTTATTAATTGTAATTGCGAAGGTTTGAGAAAACAAAACTATTTTTGGTCTGCTGCTACATCAACTCAACTTTAATTCAATTGTATTCAAAGCCTGTATCTACACTATAATTAAGGAAATTCATAGCTATATCAGAAAAATATTTGGCTTAACTGGGTAATATGAAAGTTTGACGATGAAAATTTTCAAAAAATGCATTCCACGTGCGATATTTAAACTATTCGTATCTCTATTGAATTTTGAATGAAATATATGCTCAAAGACTGAAAGCTGAAGCCAGCAGGATTGGACTTGCCATCAACGTTTCGAAGACAAAATACATGAGAGGAAGAGGTTCTGGAGACGACAATGTGAACCTCCCACCCGAGTTCGGATTGACGGTGATGTAATTGGGTGATTAATGTATTTGGGCTCACTGGTAACCGATGACAATGATAACAGCAGAGAAATTCAGAGACGGATCTTGGCGGGAAATCGTGCCTACTTTGGACTCCGGAGGACGCTCCGGTTGAACAAAATTCGCCGCCGCACGAAGTTGATTATCTACAAGACGCTGATTAGATCGGTGGTCCTCTACGGCCACGAGACCTGGACTATGCTCGTGGAGGACCAACGCGCCCTTGGAGTTTTCGAACGAAAGGTGTTGCGTACCATCTATGATGGCGTGCAGATGGAAGACGGAACGTTGAGCAGGCGAATGAACCATGAGTTGTATCAGCTGCGCATTCGTTGTATTGGTACGAACTTTTATGAAAAATAAAGGATCAAAGACCAAAAACATCCACAAATTAGATCCAGGAAAAGAAGTCTCCCAAAGTATTCACTCTCGATGGGGGATGCAACTACAATGTGTCTTCTAACTTCTCGTCGTCCATATCTAGATATACTGAGTAGTTTGAACCATTTCTTTTTCACAGTATTGGTCTGTATAGGACTTATTTATCCATATTTCCTGCACGAGAATTCCGAACGAAACAATATGAAAGCTATAAGGATGAATGGAAAGAGACTGCATTGCAATCAAATGAATGCACGGCTTTTATGCTATCGACATAGCCTAGACATTTCACACTATTTTTAAATGCAAATAAAAACTTTGAAATATCTACCTGTCTCATTCAATAATCGCATACTCCCTGACGTTCTCTGTTCAAGGGGCTTGAAAGCACATGTGACCTTGTCTCACTTTACTACTGGACCAGTAAATTCTATTCTGTACATAAATCTTTTTTCGGGAATATGCGACCCAAAACTTCGAATTCCAAAGCAAATTGAACGTTCCAGGTGCCTGATAACTAATTAAGGTTCAACAATAAAGTGGAAATACCAGATAATCTTAAAATGACGCCGTCAAGTAAAGAAGCATGAAAACAAAAAGAATAAAACCAAAAAAAAATGGAAGCCCTAGAAAGTCCATTGCATATTTATTAGCCTCTTCTCAAAAACATTTCAAAACTTTCTGATGCAATGGTTCTCAAATTCGTACAATCCGGTTTATTCATTTTCTTTATTCAAAAATGTTTTTAGCTTCAAATATATGACCATTTCATTTTAATTAATTATTTCATTCCGCATCTTTTTATTCGTTTTGTTCATCTGCGTTCATTTTACTTATTTTATTCGTTTCATTCTTTGGATTCACTCTGATCAGTTTATTCTTTTTGTGAATTTTATTAATATCATTCATTTAACTTATTTTATTCATTGTATGCATTTTATTCATTTTTTCCAGTTTATTCATTTTGTTCAGTTTCTTCATTTTAATAGTCTGACTAATTTTTCAGCTTTAATTATTTCATCCAAATAATTTATTTGATTCAATTTATTTCTTTATATTAATAACCTTTTACCATTGTTCAATTTTTCATTTTAATCAATGCATTCTTCTCAGTTTCTTCTTTTTATTCATTTTATCACTTCAGCTCATTTTGTTTATTTGATTCGTTTGTTTTATTTATGCATTTCATTTATTTTTTACTCTATTCATTTTGTTCATCCATTCTTTTTATTCATTTGATTCATTTCATTCATTTCATTCATTTCATTCATTTCATTCATTTCATTCATTTCATTCATTTCATTCATTTCATTCATTTCATTCATTTCATTCATTTCATTCATTTCATTCATTTCATTCATTTCATTCATTTCATTCATTTCATTCATTTCATTCATTTCATTCATTTCACTCATTTCATTCATTTCATTCATTTCATTCATTTCATTCATTTCATTCATTTCATTCATTTCATTCATTTCATTCATTTCATTCATTTCATTCATTTCATTCATTTCATTCATTTCATTCATTTCATTCATTTCATTCATTTCATTCATTTCATTCATTTCATTCATTTCATTCATTTCATTCATTTCATTCATTTCATTCATTTCATTCATTTCATTCATTTCATTCATTTCATTCATTTCATTCATTTCATTCATTTCATTCATTTCATTCATTTCATTCATTTCATTCATTTCATTCATTTCATTAATTTCATTAATTTCATTAATTTCATTAATTTCATTAATTTCATTAATTTCATTAATTTCATTAATTTCATTAATTTCATTAATTTCATTCATTTCATTCATTTCATTCATTTCATTCATTTCATTCATTTCATTCATTTCATTCATTTCATTCATTTCATTCATTTCATTCATTTCATTCATTTCATTCATTTCATTCATTTCATTCATTTCATTCATTTCATTCATTTCATTCATTTCATTCATTTCATTCATTTCATTCATTTCATTCATTTCATTCATTTCATTCATTTCATTCATTTCATTCATTTCATTCATTTCATTCATTTCATTCATTTCATTCATTTCATTCATTTCATTCATTTCATTCATTTCATTCATTTCATTCATTTCATTCATTTCATTCATTTCATTCATTTCATTCATTTCATTCATTTCATTCATTTCATTCATTTCATTCATTTCATTCATTTCATTCATTTCATTCATTTCATTCATTTCATTCATTTCATTCATTTCATTCATTTCATTCATTTCATTCATTTCATTCATTTCATTCATTTCATTCATTTCATTCATTTCATTCATTTCATTCATTTCATTCATTTCATTCATTTCATTCATTTCATTCATTTCATTCATTTCATTCATTTCATTCATTTCATTCATTTCATTCATTTCATTCATTTCATTCATTTCATTCATTTCATTCATTTCATTCATTTCATTCATTTCATTCATTTCATTCATTTCATTCATTTCATTCATTTCATTCATTTCATTCATTTCATTCATTTCATTCATTTCATTCATTTCATTCATTTCATTCATTTCATTCATTTCATTCATTTCATTCATTTCATTCATTTCATTCATTTCATTCATTTCATTCATTTCATTCATTTCATTCATTTCATTCATTTCATTCATTTCATTCATTTCATTCATTTCATTCATTTCATTCATTTCATTCATTTCATTCATTTCATTCATTTCATTCATTTCATTCATTTCATTCATTTCATTCATTTCATTCATTTCATTCATTTCATTCATTTCATTCATTTCATTCATTTCATTCATTTCATTCATTTCATTCATTTCATTCATTTCATTCATTTCATTCATTTCATTCATTTCATTCATTTCATTCATTTCATTCATTTCATTCATTTCATTCATTTCATTCATTTCATTCATTTCATTCATTTCATTCATTTCATTCATTTCATTCATTTCATTCATTTCATTCATTTCATTCATTTCATTCATTTCATTCATTTCATTCATTTCATTCATTTCATTCATTTCATTCATTTCATTCATTTCATTCATTTCATTCATTTCATTCATTTCATTCATTTCATTCATTTCATTCATTTCATTCATTTCATTCATTTCATTCATTTCATTCATTTCATTCATTTCATTCATTTCATTCATTTCATTCATTTCATTCATTTCATTCATTTCATTCATTTCATTCATTTCATTCATTTCATTCATTTCATTCATTTCATTCATTTCATTCATTTCATTCATTTCATTCATTTCATTCATTTCATTCATTTCATTCATTTCATTCATTTCATTCATTTCATTCATTTCATTCATTTCATTCATTTCATTCATTTCATTCATTTCATTCATTTCATTCATTTCATTCATTTCATTCATTTCATTCATTTCATTCATTTCATTCATTTCATTCATTTCATTCATTTCATTCATTTCATTCATTTCATTCATTTCATTCATTTCATTCATTTCATTCATTTCATTCATTTCATTCATTTCATTCATTTCATTCATTTCATTCATTTCATTCATTTCATTCATTTCATTCATTTCATTCATTTCATTCATTTCATTCATTTCATTCATTTCATTCATTTCATTCATTTCATTCATTTCATTCATTTCATTCATTTCATTCATTTCATTCATTTCATTCATTTCATTCATTTCATTCATTTCATTCATTTCATTCATTTCATTCATTTCATTCATTTCATTCATTTCATTCATTTCATTCATTTCATTCATTTCATTCATTTCATTCATTTCATTCATTTCATTCATTTCATTCATTTCATTCATTTCATTCATTTCATTCATTTCATTCATTTCATTCATTTCATTCATTTCATTCATTTCATTCATTTCATTCATTTCATTCATTTCATTCATTTCATTCATTTCATTCATTTCATTCATTTCATTCATTTCATTCATTTCATTCATTTCATTCATTTCATTCATTTCATTCATTTCATTCATTTCATTCATTTCATTCATTTCATTCATTTCATTCATTTCATTCATTTCATTCATTTCATTCATTTCATTCATTTCATTCATTTCATTCATTTCATTCATTTCATTCATTTCATTCATTTCATTCATTTCATTCATTTCATTCATTTCATTCATTTCATTCATTTCATTCATTTCATTCATTTCATTCATTTCATTCATTTCATTCATTTCATTCATTTCATTCATTTCATTCATTTCATTCATTTCATTCATTTCATTCATTTCATTCATTTCATTCATTTCATTCATTTCATTCATTTCATTCATTTCATTCATTTCATTCATTTCATTCATTTCATTCATTTCATTCATTTCATTCATTTCATTCATTTCATTCATTTCATTCATTTCATTCATTTCATTCATTTCATTCATTTCATTCATTTCATTCATTTCATTCATTTCATTCATTTCATTCATTTCATTCATTTCATTCATTTCATTCATTTCATTCATTTCATTCATTTCATTCATTTCATTCATTTCATTCATTTCATTCATTTCATTCATTTCATTCATTTCATTCATTTCATTCATTTCATTCATTTCATTCATTTCATTCATTTCATTCATTTCATTCATTTCATTCATTTCATTCATTTCATTCATTTCATTCATTTCATTCATTTCATTCATTTCATTCATTTCATTCATTTCATTCATTTCATTCATTTCATTCATTTCATTCATTTCATTCATTTCATTCATTTCATTCATTTCATTCATTTCATTCATTTCATTCATTTCATTCATTTCATTCATTTCATTCATTTCATTCATTTCATTCATTTCATTCATTTCATTCATTTCATTCATTTCATTCATTTCATTCATTTCATTCATTTCATTCATTTCATTCATTTCATTCATTTCATTCATTTCATTCATTTCATTCATTTCATTCATTTCATTCATTTCATTCATTTCATTCATTTCATTCATTTCATTCATTTCATTCATTTCATTCATTTCATTCATTTCATTCATTTCATTCATTTCATTCATTTCATTCATTTCATTCATTTCATTCATTTCATTCATTTCATTCATTTCATTCATTTCATTCATTTCATTCATTTCATTCATTTCATTCATTTCATTCATTTCATTCATTTCATTCATTTCATTCATTTCATTCATTTCATTCATTTCATTCATTTCATTCATTTCATTCATTTCATTCATTTCATTCATTTCATTCATTTCATTCATTTCATTCATTTCATTCATTTCATTCATTTCATTCATTTCATTCATTTCATTCATTTCATTCATTTCATTCATTTCATTCATTTCATTCATTTCATTCATTTCATTCATTTCATTCATTTCATTCATTTCATTCATTTCATTCATTTCATTCATTTCATTCATTTCATTCATTTCATTCATTTCATTCATTTCATTCATTTCATTCATTTCATTCATTTCATTCATTTCATTCATTTCATTCATTTCATTCATTTCATTCATTTCATTCATTTCATTCATTTCATTCATTTCATTCATTTCATTCATTTCATTCATTTCATTCATTTCATTCATTTCATTCATTTCATTCATTTCATTCATTTCATTCATTTCATTCATTTCATTCATTTCATTCATTTCATTCATTTCATTCATTTCATTCATTTCATTCATTTCATTCATTTCATTCATTTCATTCATTTCATTCATTTCATTCATTTCATTCATTTCATTCATTTCATTCATTTCATTCATTTCATTCATTTCATTCATTTCATTCATTTCATTCATTTCATTCATTTCATTCATTTCATTCATTTCATTCATTTCATTCATTTCATTCATTTCATTCATTTCATTCATTTCATTCATTTCATTCATTTCATTCATTTCATTCATTTCATTCATTTCATTCATTTCATTCATTTCATTCATTTCATTCATTTCATTCATTTCATTCATTTCATTCATTTCATTCATTTCATTCATTTCATTCATTTCATTCATTTCATTCATTTCATTCATTTCATTCATTTCATTCATTTCATTCATTTCATTCATTTCATTCATTTCATTCATTTCATTCATTTCATTCATTTCATTCATTTCATTCATTTCATTCATTTCATTCATTTCATTCATTTCATTCATTTCATTCATTTCATTCATTTCATTCATTTCATTCATTTCATTCATTTCATTCATTTCATTCATTTCATTCATTTCATTCATTTCATTCATTTCATTCATTTCATTCATTTCATTCATTTCATTCATTTCATTCATTTCATTCATTTCATTCATTTCATTCATTTCATTCATTTCATTCATTTCATTCATTTCATTCATTTCATTCATTTCATTCATTTCATTCATTTCATTCATTTCATTCATTTCATTCATTTCATTCATTTCATTCATTTCATTCATTTCATTCATTTCATTCATTTCATTCATTTCATTCATTTCATTCATTTCATTCATTTCATTCATTTCATTCATTTCATTCATTTCATTCATTTCATTCATTTCATTCATTTCATTCATTTCATTCATTTCATTCATTTCATTCATTTCATTCATTTCATTCATTTCATTCATTTCATTCATTTCATTCATTTCATTCATTTCATTCATTTCATTCATTTCATTCATTTCATTCATTTCATTCATTTCATTCATTTCATTCATTTCATTCATTTCATTCATTTCATTCATTTCATTCATTTCATTCATTTCATTCATTTCATTCATTTCATTCATTTCATTCATTTCATTCATTTCATTCATTTCATTCATTTCATTCATTTCATTCATTTCATTCATTTCATTCATTTCATTCATTTCATTCATTTCATTCATTTCATTCATTTCATTCATTTCATTCATTTCATTCATTTCATTCATTTCATTCATTTCATTCATTTCATTCATTTCATTCATTTCATTCATTTCATTCATTTCATTCATTTCATTCATTTCATTCATTTCATTCATTTCATTCATTTCATTCATTTCATTCATTTCATTCATTTCATTCATTTCATTCATTTCATTCATTTCATTCATTTCATTCATTTCATTCATTTCATTCATTTCATTCATTTCATTCATTTCATTCATTTCATTCATTTCATTCATTTCATTCATTTCATTCATTTCATTCATTTCATTCATTTCATTCATTTCATTCATTTCATTCATTTCATTCATTTCATTCATTTCATTCATTTCATTCATTTCATTCATTTCATTCATTTCATTCATTTCATTCATTTCATTCATTTCATTCATTTCATTCATTTCATTCATTTCATTCATTTCATTCATTTCATTCATTTCATTCATTTCATTCATTTCATTCATTTCATTCATTTCATTCATTTCATTCATTTCATTCATTTCATTCATTTCATTCATTTCATTCATTTCATTCATTTCATTCATTTCATTCATTTCATTCATTTCATTCATTTCATTCATTTCATTCATTTCATTCATTTCATTCATTTCATTCATTTCATTCATTTCATTCATTTCATTCATTTCATTCATTTCATTCATTTCATTCATTTCATTCATTTCATTCATTTCATTCATTTCATTCATTTCATTCATTTCATTCATTTCATTCATTTCATTCATTTCATTCATTTCATTCATTTCATTCATTTCATTCATTTCATTCATTTCATTCATTTCATTCATTTCATTCATTTCATTCATTTCATTCATTTCATTCATTTCATTCATTTCATTCATTTCATTCATTTCATTCATTTCATTCATTTCATTCATTTCATTCATTTCATTCATTTCATTCATTTCATTCATTTCATTCATTTCATTCATTTCATTCATTTCATTCATTTCATTCATTTCATTCATTTCATTCATTTCATTCATTTCATTCATTTCATTCATTTCATTCATTTCATTCATTTCATTCATTTCATTCATTTCATTCATTTCATTCATTTCATTCATTTCATTCATTTCATTCATTTCATTCATTTCATTCATTTCATTCATTTCATTCATTTCATTCATTTCATTCATTTCATTCATTTCATTCATTTCATTCATTTCATTCATTTCATTCATTTCATTCATTTCATTCATTTCATTCA
Source organism: Topomyia yanbarensis (assembly GCF_030247195.1). NCBI lineage: Eukaryota > Metazoa > Arthropoda > Insecta > Diptera > Culicidae > Topomyia > Topomyia yanbarensis. Next base: position 214,498,606 of record NC_080672.1, on the reverse strand, counting down.
TTTCATTCATTTCATTCATTTCATTCATTTCATTCATTTCATTCATTTCATTCATTTCATTCATTTCATTCATTTCATTCATTTCATTCATTTCATTCATTTCATTCATTTCATTCATTTCATTCATTTCATTCATTTCATTCATTTCATTCATTTCATTCATTTCATTCATTTCATTCATTTCATTCATTTCATTCATTTCATTCATTTCATTCATTTCATTCATTTCATTCATTTCATTCATTTCATTCATTTCATTCATTTCATTCATTTCATTCATTTCATTCATTTCATTCATTTCATTCATTTCATTCATTTCATTCATTTCATTCATTTCATTCATTTCATTCATTTCATTCATTTCATTCATTTCATTCATTTCATTCATTTCATTCATTTCATTCATTTCATTCATTTCATTCATTTCATTCATTTCATTCATTTCATTCATTTCATTCATTTCATTCATTTCATTCATTTCATTCATTTCATTCATTTCATTCATTTCATTCATTTCATTCATTTCATTCATTTCATTCATTTCATTCATTTCATTCATTTCATTCATTTCATTCATTTCATTCATTTCATTCATTTCATTCATTTCATTCATTTCATTCATTTCATTCATTTCATTCATTTCATTCATTTCATTCATTTCATTCATTTCATTCATTTCATTCATTTCATTCATTTCATTCATTTCATTCATTTCATTCATTTCATTCATTTCATTCATTTCATTCATTTCATTCATTTCATTCATTTCATTCATTTCATTCATTTCATTCATTTCATTCATTTCATTCATTTCATTCATTTCATTCATTTCATTCATTTCATTCATTTCATTCATTTCATTCATTTCATTCATTTCATTCATTTCATTCATTTCATTCATTTCATTCATTTCATTCATTTCATTCATATCTTTAATTTTATGCATTTCATGTTCGGTCATTCGTTTTATTTCATTCAATTTGTTAGTATGAGTCAATTTATTCTATTAATCTTATAACTATTTCTAAATATAATCTTAATTTTTATTTAATAACCTAATCTAATTTGGTTCGTGTATATTATAATTTTGATTTAAATTAATTTTTCTACTCATTTTATGAATTTAAAAACCTATTATTTCATTTTTTGCTTTACTTTTTTATTTCGGTCGTTTTTGTTGATTTCTATAATTTATTCAGTTTATTCGAGATTTTATTCGTGCAAGACTAGAAACTGTTTTCATTCCACCTCTAGTTGGGTGCCTACTTCTCGTGAGTTCTGCAAACTAATCCAATAGTGAAATGTGTAAGAAATGTCTCATCTCACTGCTAGGTGGATTAAATCGGTATTTTTTTTATTATTTTTTCACAATGGTTCATAATTACAAACGAAAGATACAAAAATGTGATGAATATAGTATTCGTCTAGTAATTGCTCCGAGAAAAATGGGAATATTTACTAGGTCGGATTTGCCCCACCTTACCCTATTTATTTTATTATTCAAATTTTTTATGGTTTTATTCATATTATTTATTTCAATCATTTTATTAAATGGTTAGTTTTTCCCAGTTTACATATTTTATTCAGTTTCTTAATTCTATCAATTCGGTTTAGCCAGTCCTTTATGTTATTGTATGATATCTTGTTATCCTGAAACAATTTAATTTGCTCTCTTAATTTCATTACGTTTTAATATCGTCTAATTTGATTTATTTATTTTATAAATTTGATTTATGTTAATCATTCTATCCATTTTATGAATAACTTTTTACATTTCTTACAAAAGAAATGTATAGGATTCGCTCAAACTTTGAAAACTTTTTCCGAGGCCCGGAGGGCCGAGTCTCATATACCAATCGACTCAGCTCGACAAATTGAGACAATGTCTGTATGTGTGTGTGCGTATGTGTGTAATACTAATGTAATACACTGTGTATGTATGTATGTACAAAATGTCATGTTATTATCTCAGCAATGGCTGAACCGATCTTAATGAAACTAGTTTCAAATGAAAGGCCTAACATTGCCGTTTGACACTATTATTTTTGATTTTCAATATGTTGTTTACTTTCTGAGATATGGGCGATTTTGTCAAAACACAGCAGGTTTTTTGCAAATAACTTTTTAACACTACAATACTGTCCCACAAACTGCACATGAATAGAAAGCTTGTAAAATACCTTTCTAACAAGCTATATATTGTCTAAATCCGTGTACGGGCGGCGGAGATATTAAACATTTTGTATTTTTAGTCCTCGCTTACCAATTTCCACTAATTAAAAATGAGATTGTTTCATACAGAGTATTGCTTTACTGATGTTTTAGGGGCAAAACTAAACCGATTTTGAATATCGGGGTATAAAAACACATCTACGTGATTTTTTTTTATTTTGATTATAGAGGTTTTAACCTTAAGGTCATTCGCCTCTTCGGGTTAGAAAAATCTCTTATGAACAATTTCTAACCCTATGTGCGGGGTCGGGAATCGAACCCAGGTGCGCTGCGTACAAAGCAATCGATTTACCAACTACGCCACACCCACCCCGTTACATCTACGTGATTCAAGGAATTTGATGTTGAGAACATTTTGTGAATTACCTTTATAATAAATTAACTATTTCTCAAAAATTAATATATAAGTTTACTTCAAAGACAAAATAATGTGTTGATAAAGAAAAAGTGAGTTCTAGTATTTTTTCCTTGGATTAGGCATTGCGTTCAATCATGAGGTAAATATTGGATGGTACATCAATACACAGATCAACAAGTAATTCACCTAGTAGTGAGATAAAAGATTTCTTATATAATTATACTTGTGGCGTCACCGAAAGCAGCTGTATGTTTGAAGCCCAAAAATCTAGCGAAAATTTAGCTCTTTTGCAAGATTTAGGTTATACTGGTTATGGCGCAAAAATTGCTACTTACATTATTTATGATAAGAATGTAAGAATAAATATATCATAATAATATACCTATAAAAATAATGTCACTGAATTAACCATCATTTGCCATTCCTCACACGCTCCCCCCATCTCTCTATCTATCTATCTCTCTCTCTTCTATCGCATCTATTTAGCTATTTTTGTATCCATTTTTAAGTTGTGCGATAAGATCTTCTGCCAATCTGAAATATTTATTAATTGTAATTGCGAAGGTTTGAGAAAACAAAATTATTTTTTGTCTGCTGCTACATCAACTCAACTTTAATTCAGTTGTATTCAAAGCCTGTTTCTACACTATAATTAAGGAAATTCATGGCTATATCAGAAAAATTGGTAATATGAAAGTTTGACGATGAAAATTTTCAAAAGAGGCATTCCACGTGCCATATTTAAACTATTCGTATGTCTATTGAATTTTGAATGAAATATATGCTCAAAGACTGAAAGCTGAAGCCAGCAGGATTGGACTTGCCATCAACGTTTCGAAGACAAAATACATGAGAGGAAGAGGTTCTAGAGACGACAATGTGAACCTCCCACCCGAGCTCGGATTGACGGTGACGAAATCGAGATGGTCGACGAATTCATGTATTTGGGCTCACTGGTAACCGACGACAATGATAACAGCAGAGAAATTCAGAGACGGATATTAGCGGGAAATCGTGCCTACTTTGGACTCCAGAAAACGCTCCAGTCGAACAAAATTCGCCGCCACACGAAGTTGATTATCTTCAAGACGCTGATTAGATCGGTGGTCCTCTACGGCCACGAGACTTGGACTATGTTCGTGGAAGACCAACGCGCCCTTGGAGTTTTCGAACGAAAGGTGTTGCGTACCATCTATGATGGAGTGCAGATGGAAGACGGAACGTTGCGTTCCGTCGTTGCGTTGCGAATGAACCATGAGTTGTATCAGCTGCACATTCGTTGTATTGGTACGAACTTTCATGAAAAATAACGGATCAAAGACCAAAAATATCCACAAATTAAATCCAGGAAAAGAACTTTCCTAAAGTACCCACTTTCGATGGGGGATGCGACTACAATTTGTCTTCTAACTTTGAACCATTTCTTTTTCACAGTATTGGTCTGTATAGGACTTATTTATCCATATTTCCTGCACGACAATTCCGAACGAAACAATATGAAAGCTAAAAGGATGAAAGGAAAGAGACTGCATTGCAATCAACTAAATGCACGGCTTATATGCTATCAACATAGCCTAGACATTTCACACTATTTACTTCAATGCAAATAAAAACTTTGAAATATCTACCTGTCCCATTCACGAATCGCATTCTCCCTGTCGTTCTCTGTTCAAGGGACTTGAAAGCACATGTGACCTTGTCTCATTTTACTATATTCAATTGCGCGTTAAAATACTGGACCAGTAAATTCTATTCTGTTCATAAATCTTTTTTTCGGGAATATGTGACCAAAAAGTAAACTTCGAATTCCAAAGCAAATTGAACGTTCCAGGTTCTTGATAACTAATTAAGGTCCAACAATAAAGTAGAAACACCAGATAATCTTAAAACGACGCCGTCAAGTAAAGAAGAATGAAAACAAAAAGAATAAAACCAAAAAAAAGATGGAAGCCCTAGAAAGTCCATTGCATATTTATCAGCTTTTTCTCAGAAGATGGGATCTTCAAAAAGATTTCAAAACTTTCTGATGCAATGGTTCTCAAATTCGTACAATCCGGTTTATTCATTTTCTTTATTCAAAAATGTTTTTAGCTTCAAATATATGACGATTTCATTTTAATTAATTATTTCACTCCGTATCTTTTTATTCGTTTTGTTCATCTGCGTTCATTTAACTTATTTCATTCGTTTCATTCTTTGGTTTCACTCTGATCAGTTTATTCTTTTTGTGCATTTTACGCATATCATTCATTTAACTTATTTTATTCATTGTTTTCATTGTATGCATTTTATTTATTCTTTCCAGTTTATTCAATTTGTTCAGTTTCTTCATTTTAATAATCTGACTACAGGTTATTTAAAGTTTCAGTTTTAATCATTTCATCCAAATAATTTATTTGATTCAATTTATTTCTTTATATTAATTTATAACCTTTTACCATTGTTCAATTTTTCATTTTAATCAATGCATTTAATTCTACTCATTCCTTCTTTTTATTCATTTTATCTCTTCAGCTCATTTTGTTTATTTGATTCGTTTATTTTATTTATGCATTTCTTTTCTTTTTCACTTTATTCATTTTGTTCATCAATTCTTTTTATTCATTTGATCCATTTCATTAATTTGATTCACTGTATTCACTGGATGAATTAAATCAATTTGATTCATTTAATTCATTTGATTCATGTGATTCATGTGATTCATTTGATTCATTTGATTCATTTGATTCATTTGATTCATTTGATTCATTTGATTCATTTGATTCATTTGATTCATTTGATTCATTTGATTCATTTGATTCATTTGATTCATTTGATTCATTTGATTCATTTGATTCATTTGATTCATTTGATTCATTTGATCCATTTGATTCATTTGATTCATTTGATTCATTTGATTCATTTGATTCATTTGATTCATTTGATTCATTTGATTCATTTGATTCATTTGATTCATTTGATTCATTTGATTAATTTGATTAATTTGATTAATTTGATTAATTTGATTAATTTGATTCATTTGATTTATTTCATTCATTTGATTCATTTGATTCATTTGATTCATTTGATTCATTTGATTCATTTGATTCATTTGATTCATTTGATTCATTTGATTCATTTGATTCATTTGATTCATTTGATTAATTTGATTAATTTGATTAATTGGATTAATTTGATTCATTTGATTCATTTGATTTATTTAATTCATTTGATTAATTTGATTCATTTGATTCATTTGATTCGTGTAATTAATTTATTCATTTTATTCATATCTTTAATTTTATGCATTTCATGTTCAGTCATTCGTTTTATTTCATTCAATTTGTTAGTATGAGTCAATTTATTCTATTAATCTTATAACTATTTCTAAATATAATCATAATTTTTATGTAATAACCTAATCTAATTTGATTCGTGTATATTATAATTTTGATTTACATTAATTTTTCTACTCATTTGAATTTAAAATCCTATTGTTTCATTATTTGCTTTACTTTTTTATTTTGTTCGTTTTGTTGATTTCTATAATTTATTCAGTTTATTCGAGATTTTATTCGTGCAAGACTAGAAACTGTTTTCATCCCACCTCTAGTTGGGTGCCTACTTCTCGTGAGTTCTGCAAACTAATCCAATAGTGAAATGTGTAAGAAATGTGTCATCTCACTGCTAGGTGGATTAAATCGGTTTTTACAATTTATTGCTGCATTTTTTCCAGAACATATTAAACATGAGATAAGAGGCTCCATAACTTTGCCGTAGTCATTTCTGAGTTTCAAAAGAACTCGATAGTGTCCCCGATACTCGGACGTAACACATCACTCGATCCATAGTCGATTTGATCAAATATGTCGGTTTAGCTAGAAACCCATATTCGTGTATTAGATCCCATAGATGATCTCAATCGATTGTATCGGTTGTACATCATTTCCCGGAATAGCATTCCCCGGAATTCCATTTTCCGGAAAACCATTTTCCGGAATGTATCATTTCCCGGAAAACTATTTCCCGGAATGTATCATTTCCCGGAAAAACCATTTCGCGGAATACCATTTCCCGGAAAATAAAAAAAATCTCGTACCTCACCGACCAAACTTATTTTTAGAAGAACTGCTATGCAGCTAATTGTGTTCTAGGAGATTTTACCTACTTTAGAACATGAAAAGTTGTTTGAAAATATTTTTTTTTTGATCGAGTGGTTATTGCGGTAAAAAAACAAGATAGCGATAAGCTTGCAAAACTGTCATTTTAAAGATTTAATCTTTTCGATTCCGCGATGTTAGGAAAAATTATTTTAATTAATCATTATATGAACAGCTTACGGACGGCCTTTGGTTTTGAACCAAGAAGAAACTTGGGAGGATTTAAAAAAATCGTGTGGGGAATAAAAAGCACCCCAATGGGTGGGATATCAATGAGTTAAATGGGTACCACAATAGTAACAAATACCTTCCAATTTTCCCACCGCTGGTAGTGAAGGGGTGAATAAATTCATGACCGTCTAATTGCTGACTAACAGGCCCTATATTTTGCCTGATATTTGTTCCAAATTTTGCGGATTTAGTTAAAATGGTATATTTTCAATTCTTTTACTATTTTGAATCGATTCCGTCGCGTGGTAATCTTCGGTGAAAAGCGTAATACACCACTGTAGAATTTTTAAGATTTGAAAATTTTGTTCTTGAAATAAAATGATATAACAGAAAATGGAAGACGAACAGAATACCTAAGTGTATATATTATCAATTCTGTCCTATCGTTTATAGGTAAACTCCAAGCGGACTAAAAACTTCAAACGCGTTTTTTTTTAAATCCACGTCAAACCACGAGCTTTGAAATATTCACAGCATATTCTAAATTAATTTCTCCAGCAACGTACGAAGGATTTTAGTTAATAAATTATGTCTGTATCGATTTTCTTGGCTATTTTCGGTAAATTTAAGACTAAGAGAAACGAAAGCAATGAAATTAATTGTTGATTTTAATGATATTTTCAACGTTTCGCGTAAAATTAAAATAGCGAAAAAATCCTACGTAAGTCACTTTCTATCGTTCTAAGGAATCGAAAAAACAACTGTAGTTTTTGACACTAGGTCAAACATTACAGGAGATAGATTTCGGGCTCGGATTAAAAAAAATGTGCTGGCGGGAAAATGCTGAACAAATTACTTAAAATTAATATTTTTGTGCTGCATAAGTCGTATTATGAATCTCATTTTGGGATCTTGATTCATCTCCTTATTACGCAAAGAAAAAATGCTTATACCGTACTCTATAATGGTTTAAATTCGTAACGAATAGTTTAGAACGCCTTGAAATGCAACCATCTTTGAAATTGAAAAGGCAGTGTTTTCCACAACGTTGGCAACATTTTTATGATAACCAAGCATTAGTACTCTAAAAATGCCCTGAATACGTTTATTGATTTTCATGAAGAATAGGTAAAAGCTAACGAAAAACGCTTTCAATCCACCTAACAGTGTGATGAGACATTTCTTATAACTCTTATCACTCTCTTCGGATATTATATCGTTTGAGAACATTTAGAACTTGATGCTTCGCGATGTTTTTGATAACACGTACTACATGGGATAGTGGCAAGACTCAGAGAATCGCTCAAATCAGCATAGGACAACATCAGTGCTAGAAATCTTAAACCAAATCAATGGGAAAGCGAAAAAATGGCCCATAAAATAGACATACAAACGAATTATTGCTAATGCTCTGTTAATAAAATATCTAAATTTCTCAATCAATGCATTGTGGTGGAAAAACTGAATTTTCCTAAAGGCATTATGTATATTGTACTGAGCCAAAAAAATCGATTTTTTTTAATCGATTTGAAGTTTATAATTTACTCAAATTTCCAACGCGACTGAGAACTAAGAAATAAACGATTTTTCTTGAAAAACGCTTTTAATCGACCTAACAGTGTGATGAGACATTTCTTATAACTCTTATCACTCTCTTCGGATATTATATCGTTTGAGAACATTTAGAACTTGATGCTTCGCGATGTTTTTGATAACACATACTACATGGGAAAGTGGCAGGACTCAGAGAATCGCTCAAATCAGCATAGGACAATATCATTGCTAGAAATCTCAAATCAAACCAATGGGAAGCGAAAAAATGGCCCATAAAATAGACATAGCTACGAATTATTGTTAATGCTCTGTTAATAAAATATCTAAATTGTGCTGGGAAAACTGAATTTTCCTAAAGGGGTTATATATTGTACTGAGCCAAAAAAATCGCATTTTTTTAATAGATTTGAAGTTCATACTTTACTCAAATTACCAACGCGACTGAGAACTAAGAAATCAACGCTTTTTCTTGAAAAGGGCGATACTAACAGTGACACCATTCAAAGAAAATCAACAGTGAATATTTCCAGGCTTTTATTTCCTATTTAAGAACTATTGTGTTTTTTATATCCTGCATTGCATGATTCAGTGATCGAAACCCAAAACTTCATAAAGTATTTGAAATTATTAAATTAAAATTTGTTTTTGCTATTGAAATTTACAAAATGATCGCCCCTTTGGCGATTGTTTACTTTTTCGGTCCCATCTATCAGCATTGAAGTATCGTTCTTACGTTTTTTTACAATAACTACCGTTCTACACCACCGATTTCGTCCGGGTTATTTTCAATAGCGATCATTGTTACTATTTACAGCTAGTATCAGCTTGATAATCCTCAAAAAAATACGAAAATGACAGTTTCGCTTCTAAACTGCTAGCAAAAAAAGTATCGCCCTGTTTGTTTGCATGGAGCGTGGAGGGAGAAACTTTAAATAAACAAACAAAAATACAGTTTCGCCCGTTGTATTTTTTGCTGTAGTTTAAGAAAGCAATATCGTAGAATCAAAATTTTTAGGTTAATTGGTTGCGTTTCAAAGCCCTCATTCGCATGTATGAAAAAAGCCTTATGTTTACATTTGTAAGTATCGCCATTTTCACAAAAAAGGGTTGAAATGAAATCGCAGCTCCTGATATCACGCTATCTCTGAAGTGCATGCGTGCATAGTTCCAAATTTTACTTCGACATCGACTTTTTCTAAAGGTGACTTCCCAGTAGTATCCTTGATTTGAATTATTATCGCTAATCCTAATGCCAAAGAACAAATAAAAATCTCTCAGTCTCTACGCATCGCTCGATCGAGATAGAAGTGTTTTGTTTTCGGTCTGTTGGAAAAAGAACAGTGCAGTAATCCGCGTTCAAGGTTATTTTGCCATTCTCTGCCTCTTCGGTTTGGACTTTTATTTTCTTTTGTGCGTGTGTTAACCGTTAGGCCACATTCCTCAACCTTTTGTTCGTAAAGCGAGGATTGAACAATAACCAGCTATTTAAGCTGGACTGGTGCGTCGTGGGAAACGAGTATACAGATAAGTGAAATCTACCTTTTTGATACATTTACGGCTTTTTCCCGTCTGCGCGGGTGCTGACCCCGTGCGTTGACGGTGTCGATGGCTTCCTCCCCGGATGGCCAAATGGAGATCGAGTCGACTCCTAAGGCTCTCCCCCGACCCAAACAATATCCAGAGCTCTCGACCGGTCCCTTTGTGGTCTTCTTTCGGCCCAAAACAAAATCGCTGAATCTATTACAAATTTCAAAAGACCTGACGGAACGGTTCTCGGCTGTGATCGAAATAAAAAAGGTCCGCTCAGACAGGCTGAGGGTCGTGCTGACTAACTCAAAGCAGGCAAACGATATTGCTTGCTGCGAGCACTTTACGAAGGACTATCACGTGTATATTCCAGCTGTGAAAGTACAGTCTGAAGGCGTTGTCACCGATGACAGTTTGACATGCGAGGATCTGCTGCAGTACGGGGTTGGCCGTTTCAGAGACCGCTTACTTCAGCCAGTGAAAATACTCGAGTGCAAGCGTTTGCACTCAGTAGTAGTTGCGGGGGATGGTTCAAAAACGTACCCCCAATCAAACTCTTATCGGTTGACCTTCGCTGGTACCGCTTTGCCAAATTACGTCCTCTTGCACAAGGTTCGTCTGCCTGTGCGTCTGTTTGTGCCGCAGGTCATGAATTGCACAAAGTGTAAACAATTGGGTCACACAGCCACCCATTGTAGCAATAAGGCCCGCTGTGGAAAATGCGGGGAGAATCATCTAGATGATTCGTGCAGTAAGAATGCTGAGAAGTGTCCTTACTGTGCAGAGAATCTGCATGATATCTCGGCATGTCCCGCGTACAAACTACGCGGGGATAAACTAAAACGTTCCCTTGCTGGACGATCCGAACGTTGTTTTGCAGAAATGCTAAAGAAAGCTACACCACCAACCTCAACAAACATCTATGCTCACTTGCCTCCTAACGAGGGCGGGGCTGATGACCCACAAGAGGGAATATCTACTAGGGCGCCTAGAAGTTATAGGAAGAGGAGGAACATTTCCTCTCCTAAAGTTCGTTGTAAAGGCCAGAAGGTATCCCTTGACGGGACTCAGAAAGTCACATCTATTGGAAGTGTTGCAACCAAACCGAAGCAATTAGCTCCTGGTCTCGGAGGATTAAACTCAGAGAATGAGTTCCCAGCACTTCCCGGAACATCAAAAATCCCAAGTGTTCCTCTGTTTCAGTTCGAGAATAATCGCGGCACTGGAATTATCAAACTCTCGGACATTGTGGACTGGATAATAAAAACTTTCAATATAACTGATCCTATTAAAAGCCTTATGTTAGCTTTTCTCCCTACAGTAAGAACATTTTTGAAGCAGTTGACTGCTAAATGGCCCCTCCTTTCAGCAATTGTATCCCTCGATGGCTAACTCATCGAACGAGGTCACGGATTTGATCACTGTTCTACAGTGGAATTGCAGAAGTATCATCCCGAAAATCGATTCCTTCAAAATTTTAATAAATAATTTGAGTTGCGATGCATTTGCATTATGTGAAACTTGGTTAACTTCCGACATAGATCTCAACTTCCACGACTTTAATATTATTCGCCTGGATCGAGACACCCCCTATGGAGGAGTGCTCTTGGGGATCAAAAAGCGCTATTCCTTCTACAGAATTAACCTTCCCTCGATAACAGGTATTGAAGTTGTCGCTTGTCAAGTAACAACCAAAGGCAAAGATCTTTGCATAGCTTCCATATATATTCCCCCCAACACCGCGATTAGGCATCGCCGGCTACATGACATCATAGAATCCCTGCCTGCACCGCGACTAGTTTTAGGCGACTTTAACTCTCACGGTACGGAATGGGGTTGCCTTTATGATGATAACCGTTCCTCTTTAATTCACAATATTTGCGACAACTTCAACATGACAATTCTAAACACGGGTGAAATGACACGGATTCCTCCCCCACCAGCACGCCCAAGCGCATTAGATTTATCCCTTTGCTCGACCTCGCTAAAGTTAGAATGCGCGTGGAAGGTAATCCCTGATCCCCACGGTAGCGACCATCTGCCGATCATAGTCTCAATCAATAACGGCTCAAGGCCATTGGAAACAATCAATATTTCGTATGACCTCACACGAAATATCGATTGGAAGAGCTATACTGCCGCGATATCCGACAACATCGAATCTACTCAAGAACTTCCTCCGGAGGAAGAGTACAGCTTTTTGGCTGGCTTGATTCTCGACAGCGCGAATCAAGCTCAGACTAAGCCAGTATCCGGCGCGAACATACAAAAACGTTCTCCCAATCCCTGGTGGGATAAAGAGTGCTCAGACGTGTACGCAGAGAAGGCCGCCGCGTTTAAGACCTTCCGGAACGACGGGTTACCCGCTAGTTTTCGACAGTACGCGACGTTAGACAAGCGAATGAAGAGTTTGATGAAAGCCAAAAAACGCGGTTATTGGCGCCGGTTCGTCGACGGATTAACGAGAGAAACATCGATGAGCACTCTTTGGGGAACAGCCCGACGTATGCGAAATCGAAACAGTACTAATGAGAGCGTGGAATATTCAAACCGTTGGATATTCGATTTCGCCAAGAAGGTTTGTCCGGATTCCGCCCCGGCACAGAAGATCTACTGCGCCGCGTCCCGTCACGATAACGCGAACGAAACACCTTTTTCGATGGTGGAGTTCTCACTTGCTCTCTTGTCGTGTAACAATAAAGCTCCAGGGCCAGACAGAATCAAATTCAACTTGTTGAAGAATTTGCCAGACTCTGCCAAGAGACGCTTGTTGAACTTATTTAATAAGTTTCTTGAGGCTAACATTGTCCCACACGATTGGAGGCAAGTGAAGGTCATCGCCATCCAAAAACCAGGAAAACCAGCCTCCGACCACAATTCGTATCGACCGATCGCAATGCTATCTTGTATCCGGAAGTTGTTCGAGAAAATGATCCTATCCCGCCTCGACAATTGGGTCGAAGCAAATGGCTTACTGTCAGATACACAATTTGGCTTTCGCAAAGGCAAAGGGACGAATGATTGTCTTGCGTTGCTCTCAACCGAAATTCAAATGGCCTATGCTAGTAAAGAGCAGATGGCATCAGTGTTCCTAGATATAAAGGGGGCTTTTGATTCAGTTTCTATCAACATTCTTTCAGAGAAGCTGCAACAGCATGGTCTTTCAGCGACTTTAAACAACTTTTTACTAAACTTGTTGTCGGAAAAGCACATGCATTTTTCGCATGGTGACTTATCGACATCACGATTTAGCTACATGGGCCTTCCCCAGGGCTCATGTCTAAGCCCCCTGTTATACAATTTCTACGTCAACGACATTGATGAATGTCTTGACAATTCCTGCACGTTAAGACAACTTGCAGACGATGGCGTGGTGTCTGTTACGGGACCCAAAGCTGTCGATCTACAAGGACCATTACAGAATACCTTGGACAATTTGTCTGCATGGGCTATTAAGCTGGGTATCGAATTCTCCACGGAGAAAACTGAGCTAGTTGTATTTTCTAGGAAGCGTGAACCAGCACAACTACAGATTCTATTAATGGGTCAAACTATAGCTCAGGTCTTCACAGTAAAATATCTAGGGGTCTGGTTCGACTCGAAAGGTACTTGGGGATGCCATATTCGGTATCTGAAACAGAAATGCCAGCAAAGGATCAACTTTCTTCGTACAATAACCGGAACGTGGTGGGGTGCCCACCCAGGAGACCTAATTAGGTTGTATCAAACAACGATACTGTCGGTACTGGAATACGGATGCTTCTGCTTTCGATCCGCCGCGAACATACATTTCATCAAACTCGAAAGAATTCAGTATCGTTGTTTGCGTATCGCCTTAGGGTGCATGCAGTCGACCCATACGATGAGTCTCGAAGTCCTGTCGGGCGTTCTCCCGCTGAAAAATCGATTTTGGGAACTCTCATATCGATTGCTCATTCGATGCGATATCTTGAACCCGTTGGTGATTGAAAATTTCGAAAGGCTTGTTGAGCTCAATTCTCAGACCCGTTTTATGTCCCTGTACTTTGACTACATGGCGCAAAATATTAATCCTTCTTCTTACAATCCCAACCGTGTGCATTTCATAAATACTTCTATGAATCTACTGTTTTCTTCGACACATCCATGAAAGATGAGATTATTGGAATTCCGGACCATATACGCCCATAAGTGGTTCCAAATATTTTTTATAATAAATTCCGAGAAGTCGACTGTTCTAAGATGTTTTATACTGACGGATCAAACCTCGAAGGGTCCACTGGCTTCGGTATTTTCAATCAAAAGTTCACCGCCTCCTACAAACTCAGTGACCCTGCTTCAGTTTACGCCGCAGAACTAGCTGCTATTCAGTATACCCTTGGAGTCATTGAAACATTACCCGCAGACCATTACTTCATCGTCTCGGATAGTCTGAGTTCTATTGACGCTATTCGCTCGATGAAACATGGAAAGCATTCCTCGTATTTTTTGGGGAAAATGCGGGAGCTACTGAGTGCTTTATCTGACAAATCTTTCCAGATTACCTTGGTGTGGGTCCCTTCTCATTGCTCCATTCCGGGCAATGAGAAGGCGGACTCCTTAGCTAAGGTGGGTGCCATTGAAGGTGACGTTTTTGAAAGACCAATTTGCTTCCACGAATTTTTCAGTATTACTCATCAGAGAACCCTCGAAAGTTGGCAAACCTCGTGGAGCAATGGGGAGCTAGGAAGGTGGCTACATTCGATAGTCCCTAAGGTATCGACGAAACCTTGGTTCAAGGGGATGGATGTGGGTCGTGACTTCATTCGTGTGATGTCCCGACTCATGGCGAACCATTACACGCTGGATGCACATCTCCGACGTATTGGGCTCGTGGAGAGTGGTATCTGCGCTTGTGGCGACGGTTACCACGATATAGAGCACATAGTCTGGGCGTGCACCGAGTAACTATTATATTATATGATCTCGTTGAAAATGCCCAACTCTACTACCACATAAAATAACTCTAATTAATGTCTCCGAATCTTTACAAAATTTAATCACGCCCTCTAATTATTTCTACTTTTAAGATAGTCGTAAAAATTTTCCCCCTTAGTTAAACATTATTTGCTCCAATAATCTCATTGCTAAAAATGTCAAACCATATTGCCATAAAAACTAAATGACCCCTCTAATCTTACGAAAATTATACTACCCCCTTGTGTATATGTATAGCTATAAATTATCAATATGTAAGCCCCTAGTTTTAAGTAATTTAAAATGTAAAACAAAACAAAATTGGCACCTTTAAGCTAACGCAAACCTGCCTTATCAAATAAACGAATCGAAAAAAAAAAAAAAAATCTCTCGAAAACTAACCGTTTGGGAAAATCATCATCATTACTGGAATTTTCATTTTCACGAAACTTTTCGATAACCTTCCGTCACTTGCGTTAATGCACTGTGTGCACAGTGCTCTGAAAATCTAGCGAAATTGTCTTAGGGCACCAGCGGGTCTAATTCAGAGCTATTTGCGCGGCGAGTAAAGTAAAGAATACCAAAAATTAATTTCTATTCCGTAATTTTCAGTTCAGCAATTCGAGAGATCGTGCTCACCGCAAGCCATGAAAAATAGACTACGTTGTGAAGCGATGGTCACTATTTATTAAAAAATCACGGTTAAATAAAAAAAAATTAACTATTAAAAAATTTCAAATAGTTTATAATTTTCACAAACTTATTAAGAAAAATTGTTTAATAATCTTTCGTAATATTGTGGACAAAAAAGCTGAAAATTTCAGTATTTTCTCTATCTGTAACATATTAACCCTTAAATATACCAATTAATTGGTATACGAATTGGAATAGGTTCGCCAAATTTTGGGAGCAGTCTATAAAAAAACCCCTTGAAAATTACCTAAAAATTGTTGTAGTTCGATACAATAAAAAATCCCCAACAATGAAATGTACCTATTAATGTAAAACACAGTGAATAATACATACAATAAAGACCCATTTTTATCAGTCTCATGGTGTATTTTAGGCTGACAAAATGGGGACATTGACTAAATCGGGCAATTTTTCTTTCTTTATAATAAACTGAAGCTGTTAAAATATTCTTCCCGTCCCTTGATGTAGTCTGATAAGTATTTCTGATTATGATGAACTTTTTATTTTTGCATATTTCCATCTTCATGATAAGGAAAACATGCTCAAGAAAGGATTTACTCGAATTCAGTCTTGTTCGTCTGCTAGAGCCCATCAAGCATATGTTCATATTTGGCTGATAAAATCAGGGTTTCAATGTATTATAATAGATATTCAGCATTCGAAGAAGTTTCTTGTGAACGAGTGTAGAACGACTTTGTTTCTACTTACTTGAAGTCAGCGGCGTAGCCAGAAATTCGGTTTGGTGGGGGTTTGGTGAAAATCGATCATACTGTCCAAACGGCATAATTCCGAAACCGTAATTTTTGAAGTTTTAAAATTATGCAGAATTAATTTTTAAGAAAATAGTAACAGAGTTCGTGTCTAGCGAATTTGTTGAGACTTTATTGTAGTCATGAATATTAACCTGAGAAAAATCACCATAAATACTTCTTGGACGATATACCGTCAAAATTATTTTATCAAATGATGCGCTGTTTAACGTTTGTAAAACTCATCGAAGATACTAAACCTCCGAAGTTGGCGGTTTCAAAATGATGCTATCTTGACCTTAAATTACTGATTTTAAACATTTGACCTATACATATAATTGGTCATACAGCAAAAATCAAATGCTCATCAAAATCGATCAGAACCTGCTAGAATCGAATGGAAATCGTTATTTTTCATAAATTTCTCTCTACATTCGGAAAGTGTTATCCTCGTTATTAATCATATTACGTTTTCGTCTCAACTCGACGCATTCCCAAAAAAAACCAGTCTTAATCCATCTAGTGGTGCAATTGTGCTTGTCTCATTTGTCCAGACTACGATTCCATGGCTGGTTATGTTCAATACAATGGTGGAAATGAATATTACATGTTCAGTACGATTTGCACATACATACAATGGATCGCCAGCCACGATATTGAGATACTATGTGATACTGAAACATCGCTTGAAACCAGCGGCGGATTATGGAGAAAGGTCCGGGAGGTCTAGATCCTGCCGAAAATTTTCAACTTGTTAAGAAATTTTAAATTAGTTTTAATTTTAAAGTAGCAACCCGTCACTGCATACTCTCTCTGGGCCGGTATGATTGTCGATTTTTAGAGTGATTGCATAACCTTTCTATATGAGAAAGACAAAAATGTACCAAAGTCCAAAAAAGTCAATTTTTGTCAAACATCTCAATGTTTCATGCATTTTAAAGTCATTTGGCATCAAAAATACAAATTTGATTTTGAAAATTTTTCATTTCAGTTTATATGGGAATTTGCTGTGTGATTGCACTCTTCAACTCGTAACTCCGGAACCGGAAGTCCAATCAATAAAAAATTCAATAGCAGCCGATGGGAAGGTTGTACCTTTCATTTGAGACTAACTTTGTGCAAATCCGTCCAGCCATCTCTGAGAAACAGAGGTCACATTTTTTTCCACATACACACATACATACACACACAGACATTTTCCGATCTCGACGAACTCAGTCGATTGGCATATGACACTCGGCCCTCCGGGTCGGGATTAGATTGACGAATTTTAGAGTGAATGAGAAAGGGGAAGAACATTTTTAGCAAATGTTGAAAGTTATGCATTTTGTTGGTAAGCAGTTCTATGTTTCATAGATATTAAATCAATTTTAACTTCTCTTCCTATTAAATAAAGACCCTTATTACAGTACATCTCTACAAAAACGAGATCAATTTGAAAATAAATCTGAGGACTATGATTGATTACAGAACTCTGTAATTTTCTATTGGAATGTTTTCAGGTAGGAATTTGATATTGATGCTATTAGACAACTGTGAAATCAAGACCAATAGATCAGTTCCATATCAGGATCCCATTTCGACAATTTATCAAAAGTCCTCATGATGTTTACAACAACAGGTTATCAATCTACGGATCAGATAATTGTTATTGTAATATTGAATTAAATCAGTCTGCATCAATAAATTTTCAACTTTAATCCAATATTTTTTTTTGGGTGTGGTGGGGGGGGGGGTGGGGGCTCGTTGTATGGTTTTAAACCCCAAAACCTTCTCTGGGCTACGCCGTTGCTTGGAGTTATTTATTTCGCTTTTCATTTTCCGATATGTTTCAGATCGATCCGATTGTCATTAGTTAGAAAAATTGCAGTCAGAAGGTTCGCACAAATGAACATTTTTGCACTGATAAGTTATCAAGTTCCTTCCAGACAACTTGGAAGTGTTCGGTGATTATTTCTAGCGGTTGTAGACAGAAAAATGAAATACAAAATTCGATTTGTCGTAATAATGTTTGGCTTATTTCAAGGGATTATTTCTATATTGAACAATAAATAGGCGACAAAGAGTAATCCACAAACAACAAGCCATAACTTTTAAAGTATTCAAAATAGATATATGAAGTCTTCAGTAAAGTTATTCGCAAAAGTAAGAGCTACAAATTTGTAGAAGGCATCATTTCGATATAATCACTTCCAAGAAAATTTGTGAAAATATCTCACTCATAGGGGGATTAATCAGCAAAAGCACAATACCAAAAGAAAGGGCAGATTTCCTCCATTAAATTCTCAGAAGATACTATTGACCTAAAATAAGCCGTTTTGGCGTTAATAATAGATTACATGTTTTTGGTCATATTTCTGGCAATGGGAAATGATAAAAATCTTTCGTCCGCATTTAATGTTAAATATCTCTTTTGATAATAATCCGATTTCAACAATCTATAGCTTGTTCGAAAGGTATTCGTTAAAGCTGTCTAAAAACATATAAATTGTTAATCTATATTGTCAATTTCGGCAGATAATTCTAAAAAACTGCAAAAAATGCCATTTTTACGCATTCAAACATTCATATCTTGGAAACTAAACATCAGAATCAAAAACAAATTAATAGCGTTCATACTGTTTTTTAGTTCTTTCATTTAAAATTGGTTTGGATAAGATCGGTTCAGCCATTGCTGAGAAACACGAATGAGAATTTGTCCGTTACATACACACACACACAGACACACACACACACAGACATTGTCCCAAATCGTCGAGCTGAGTCGATTGGTATATAAGACTCGGCCCTCCGGGCCTCGGAAAAAATCTTGAAAGTTTGAGCGAATTCTATACATTTCTTTTATAAGAAATGTAAAAAGCGATACTAGCAGTGACACCATTCAAAGAAAATCAACAGTGAAAAAAATCAAAACTTCATTAAGTATTTGAAATTATTAAATTAAAATTTGTGTTTGCTATTTCTTTTTCTTTACTTTTTCGGTCCCACCTATCAGCATTGAAGTATCGCCCTTACGTTTTTACATTTCTTATAAAAGAAATGTATAGAATTCGCTCAAACTTTCAAGATTTTTTCCGAGGCCCGGAGGGCCGAGTCTTATATACCAATCGACTCAGCTCGACGATTTGGGACAATGTCTGTGTGTGTGTGTGTGTGTGTGTGTCTGGGTGTGTGTATGTAACGGACAAATTCTCATTCGTGTTTCTCAGCAATGGCTGAACCGATCTTATCCAAACCAATTTTAAATGAAAGAACCAAAAAACAGTATGAACGCTATTAATTTGTTTTTGATTCTGATGTTAAGATATGAATGTTTGAATGCGTAAAAATGGCGTTTTTTGCAGTTTTTTTAAACTATCTGCCGGAATTGACAATATAGATTAACAATTTATATGTTTTTAGACAGCTTTAACGAATACCTTTCGAACAAGCTATAGATTGTTGAAATCGGACTATTATCAAAAGAGATATTTAACATTAAATGCGGACGAAAGATTTTTATCATTTCCCATTGCCAGAAATATGACCAAAATCATGTAATCTATTATTAATGCCAATACGGCTTATTTTAGGTCAATAGTATCTTCGGAGAATTTAATGGAGGTAATATGCCCTTTCTTTTGGTATTGTGCTTTTGCTGATTAATCCCTCTATGAGTGAGATATTTTCTCAAATTTTCTTGGAAGTGATTATAACGAAAAGTAATTTGCCTTCAGCAAATTTGTAGCTCTTACTTTTGCGAATAACTTTACTGAAGACTACAAATATCTATTTTGAATACTTTAAAAGTTATGGCTTGTTGTTTGTGGATTACTCTTCGTCGCCTATTTATTGTTCAATATAGTAATAATCCATAGAAATAAGCCAAACATTATTTCGATAAATCGAATTTTGTATTTCATTTTTCTATCTACAACCGATAGAAATAGTCACCGAACACTTCCAAGTTGTCTGGAAGGAACTTGATAACTTATCAGTGCAAAAATGTTCATTTGTGCGAACCTTCACTGCAATTTTTCTAACTTATGACCATCGAATCGATCTGAAACCTTTCGGAAAATGAAAAGCGAAATAAACAACTCCAAGCAACGGCGTAGCCAAGAGAAGGTTTTGGGGTTTAACACCATACTGCCCCCCCCCCCACCACACCAAAAAAAAAAAATATTGGATTGGAGTTGAAAATTTATTGATGCAAACTGATTTAATTCAATATTAAAATAACATTATCTGATTCGTAGATTGATAACCTGTTGTTGTAAACATCATGAGGACTTTTGATAAATTGTCGGAATGGGGTCCTGATATGTAACAGATCTATTGGTCTTGATTTCACAGTTGTCTAATAGCATCAATATCAAATTCCTGCCTGAAAACATTCCAATAGAAAATTCTAGAGTTCTGTAATCAATCATAATCCTCAGATTTCTTTTCAAATTTTCAGCTTTTTTCCTACACAATATTACGAAAGCTTATTAAACAATTTTTCCTAATAAGTTTGTGAAAATTATAAACTATTTGAAATTTTTTAATAGTTTAATTTTTTATTTAACCGTTATTTTTTTATAAATAGTGACCATCGCTTCACAACGTAGTCTATTTCTCATGGCTTGCGGTGAGTACGATCTCTCGAATTGCTGAACTGAAAATTATGGAATAGAAATTAATTTTTAGTGTTCTTTACAGATTTAACTCGCCGCGCAGATAGCTCTGAATTAGACCCGCTGGTGCCCTAAGACGATTTCGCTAGATTTTCAGAGCACTGTGCACCCAGTGTATTAACGCAAGTGACGGAAGGTTATTGAAAAGATTCGTGAAAATGAAAATTCCAGTAATTTTGATGATTCTCCCAAACGGTTCGTTTTCGAGAGGTTTTTATTTGTTCTTTGGCATTAGCATTAGCGATAATAATTTAAATCAAGGATACAACTGGGAAGTCACCTTTAGAAAAAGTCGATGTCGAAGTAAAATTTGGAACTATGCACGCATGCACTTCAGAGATAGCGTGATATCAGGAGCTGCGATTTCATTTCAACGCTTTTTTGTGAAAAGGGCGATACTTACAAATGTAAATATAGGGCTTTTTTCTTACATGCGAATGAGGGCTTTGAAACGCAACAAATTAACCTAAAAATTTTGATTCTACGATATTGCTTTCTTAAACTACAGCAAAAAATACAACGGGCGAAACTGTATTTTTGTTTGTTTATTTAAAGTTTCGCCCTCCACGCTCCATGCAAACAAACAGGGCGATACTTTTTTTGCTAGCAGTTTAGAGGCGAAACTGTTATTTTCGTATTTTTTAGGATTATCAAAATGATACCAGCTGTAAATAGTAACAATGATCTCTATTGAAAAAACCCGGACGAAATCGGTGGTGTAAAATGGTAGTTATTGTAAAAAACGCTTCTAATCCACCTAACAGTGTGATGAGACATTTCTTATAACTCTTATCACTCTCTTCGGATATTATATCGTTTAAGAACATTTAGAACTTGATGCTTCGCGATGTTTTTGATAACACATACTACATGGGAAAGTGGCAGGACTCAGAGAATCGCTCAAATCAGCATAGGACAATATCATTGCTAGAAATCTCAAATCAAACCAATGGGAAGCGAAAAAATGGCCCATAAAATAGACATAGCTACGAATTATTGTTAATGCTCTGTTAATAAAATATCTAAATTGTGCTGGGAAAACTGAATTTTCCTAAAGGGGTTATATATTGTACTGAGCCAAAAAAATCGCATTTTTTTAATAGATTTGAAGTTCATACTTTACTCAAATTACCAACGCGACTGAGAACTAAGAAATCAACGCTTTTTCTTGAAAAGGGCGATACTAACAGTGACACCATTCAAAGAAAATCAACAGTGAATATTTCCAGACTTTTATTTCCTATTTAAGAACTATTGTGTTTTTTATATCCTGCATTGCATGATTCAGTGATCGAAACCCAAAACTTCATAAAGTATTTGAAATTATTAAATTAAAATTTGTTTTTGCTATTGAAATTTACAAAATGATAGTATCGCCCCTTTGGCGATTGTTTACTTTTTCGGTCCCATCTATCAGCATTGAAGTATCGTTCTTACGTTTTTTTACAATAACTACCGTTCTACACCACCGATTTCGTCCGGGTTATTTTCAATAGCGATCATTGTTACTATTTACAGCTAGTATCAGCTTGATAATCCTCAAAAAAATACGAAAATGACAGTTTCGCTTCTAAACTGCTAGCAAAAAAAGTATCGCCCTGTTTGTTTGCATGGAGCGTGGAGGGAGAAACTTTAAATAAACAAACAAAAATACAGTTTCGCCCGTTGTATTTTTTGCTGTAGTTTAAGAAAGCAATATCGTAGAATCAAAATTTTTAGGTTAATTGGTTGCGTTTCAAAGCCCTCATTCGCATGTATGAAAAAAGCCTTATGTTTACATTTGTAAGTATCGCCATTTTCACAAAAAAGGGTTGAAATGAAATCGCAGCTCCTGATATCACGCTATCTCTGAAGTGCATGCGTGCATAGTTTCAAATTTTACTTCGACATCGACTTTTTCTAAAGGTGACTTCCCAGTAGTATCCTTGATTTGAATTATTATCGCTAATCCTAATGCCAAAGAACAAATAAAAATCTCTCAGTCTCTACGCATCGCTCGATCGAGATAGAAGTGTTTTGTTTTCGGTCTGTTGGAAAAAGAACAGTGCAGTAATCCGCGTTCAAGGTTATTTTGCCATTCTCTGCCTCTTCGGTTTGGACTTTTATTTTCTTTTGTGCGTGTGTTAACCGTTAGGCCACATTCCTCAACCTTTTGTTCGTAAAGCGAGGATTGAACAATAACCAGCTATTTAAGCTGGACTGGTGCGTCGTGGGAAACGAGTATACAGATAAGTGAAATCTACCTTTTTGATACATTTACAGCTTTTTGCCGTCTGCGCGGGTGCTGACCCCGTGCGTTGACGGTGTCGATGGCTTCCTCCCCGGATGGCCAAATGGAGATCGAGTCGACTCCTAAGGCTCTCCCCCGACCCAAACAATATCCAGAGCTCTCGACCGGTCCCTTTGTGGTCTTCTTTCGGCCCAAAACAAAATCGCTGAATCTATTACAAATTTCAAAAGACCTGACGGAACGGTTCTCGGCTGTGATCGAAATAAAAAAGGTCCGCTCAGACAGGCTGAGGGTCGTGCTGACTAACTCAAAGCAGGCAAACGATATTGCTTGCTGCGAGCACTTTACGAAGGACTATCACGTGTATATTCCAGCTGTGAAAGTACAGTCTGAAGGCGTTGTCACCGATGACAGTTTGACATGCGAGGATCTGCTGCAGTACGGGGTTGGCCGTTTCAGAGACCGCTTACTTCAGCCAGTGAAAATACTCGAGTGCAAGCGTTTGCACTCAGTAGTAGTTGCGGGGGATGGTTCAAAAACGTACCCCCAATCAAACTCTTATCGGTTGACCTTCGCTGGTACCGCTTTGCCAAATTACGTCCTCTTGCACAAGGTTCGTCTGCCTGTGCGTCTGTTTGTGCCGCGGGTCATGAATTGCACAAAGTGTAAACAATTGGGTCACACAGCCACCCATTGTAGCAATAAGGCCCGCTGTGGAAAATGCGGGGAGAATCATCTAGATGATTCGTGCAGTAAGAATGCTGAGAATTGTCCTTACTGTGCAGAGAATCTGCATGATATCTCGGCATGTCCCGCATACAAACTACGCGGGGATAAACTAAAACGTTCCCTTGCTGGACGATCCGAACGTTGTTTTGCAGAAATGCTAAAGAAAGCTACACCACCAACCTCAACAAACATCTATGCTCACTTGCCTCCTAACGAGGGCGGGGCTGATGACCCACAAGAGGGAACATCTACTAGGGCGCCTAGAAGTTATAGGAAGAGGAGGAACATTTCCTCTCCTAAAGTTCGTTGTAAAGGCCAGAAGGTATCCCTTGACGGGACTCAGAAAGTCACATCTATTGGAAGTGTTGCAACCAAACCGAAGCAATTAGCTCCTGGTCTCGGAGGATTAAACTCAGAGAAGGAGTTCCCAGCACTTCCCGGAACATCAAAAATCCCAAGTGTTCCTCTGTTTCAGTTCGAGAATAATCGCGGCACTGGAATTATCAAACTCTCGGACATTGTGGACTGGATAATAAAAACTTTCAATATAACTGATCCTATTAAAAGCCTTATGTTAGCTTTTCTCCCTACAGTAAGAACATTTTTGAAGCAGTTGACTGCTAAATGGCCCCTCCTTTCAGCAATTGTATCCCTCGATGGCTAACTCATCGAACGAGGTCACGGATTTGATCACTGTTCTACAGTGGAATTGCAGAAGTATCATCCCGAAAATCGATTCCTTCAAAATTTTAATAAATAATTTGAGTTGCGATGCATTTGCATTATGTGAAACTTGGTTAACTTCCGACATAGATCTCAACTTCCACGACTTTAATATTATTCGCCTGGATCGAGACACCCCCTATGGAGGAGTGCTCTTGGGGATCAAAAAGCGCTATTCCTTCTACAGAATTAACCTTCCCTCGATAACAGGTATTGAAGTTGTCGCTTGTCAAGTAACAACCAAAGGCAAAGATCTTTGCATAGCTTCCATATATATTCCCCCCAACACCGCGATTGGGCATCGCCGGCTACATGACATCATAGAATCCCTGCCTGCACCGCGACTAGTTTTAGGCGACTTTAACTCTCACGGTACGGAATGGGGTTGCCTTTATGATGATAACCGTTCCTCTTTAATTCACAATATTTGCGACAACTTCAACATGACAATTCTAAACACGGGTGAAATGACACGGATTCCTCCCCCACCAGCACGCCCAAGCGCATTAGATTTATCCCTTTGCTCGACCTCGCTAAAGTTAGAATGCGCGTGGAAGGTAATCCCTGATCCCCACGGTAGCGACCATCTGCCGATCATAGTCTCAATCAATAACGGCTCAAGGCCATTGGAAACAATCAATATTTCGTATGACCTCACACGAAATATCGATTGGAAGAGCTATACTGCCGCGATATCCGACAACATCGAATCTACTCAAGAACTTCCTCCGGAGGAAGAGTACAGCTTTTTGGCTGGCTTGATTCTCGACAGCGCGAATCAAGCTCAGACTAAGCCAGTATCCGGCGCGAACATACAAAAACGTTCTCCCAATCCCTGGTGGGATAAAGAGTGCTCAGACGTGTACGCAGAGAAGGCCGCCGCGTTTAAGACCTTCCGGAACGACGGGTTACCCGCTAGTTTTCGACAGTACGCGACGTTAGACAAGCGAATGAAGAGTTTGATGAAAGCCAAAAAACGCGGTTATTGGCGCCGGTTCGTCGACGGATTAACGAGAGAAACATCGATGAGCACTCTTTGGGGAACAGCCCGACGTATGCGAAATCGAAACAGTACTAATGAGAGCGTGGAATATTCAAACCGTTGGATATTCGATTTCGCCAAGAAGGTTTGTCCGGATTCCGCCCCGGCACAGAAGATCTACCGCGCCGCGTCCCGTCACGATAACGCGAACGAAACACCTTTTTCGATGGTGGAGTTCTCACTTGCTCTCTTGTCGTGTAACAATAAAGCTCCAGGGCCAGACAGAATCAAATTCAACTTGTTGAAGAATTTGCCAGACTCTGCCAAGAGACGCTTGTTGAACTTATTTAATAAGTTTCTTGAGGCTAACATTGTCCCACACGATTGGAGGCAAGTGAAGGTCATCGCCATCCAAAAACCAGGAAAACCAGCCTCCGACCACAATTCGTATCGACCGATCGCAATGCTATCTTGTATCCGGAAGTTGTTCGAGAAAATGATCCTATCCCGCCTCGACAATTGGGTCGAAGCAAATGGCTTACTGTCAGATACACAATTTGGCTTTCGCAAAGGCAAAGGGACGAATGATTGTCTTGCGTTGCTCTCAACCGAAATTCAAATGGCCTATGCTAGTAAAGAGCAGATGGAATCAGTGTTCCTAGATATAAAGGGGGCTTTTGATTCAGTTTCTATCAACATTCTTTCAGAGAAGCTGCAACAGCATGGTCTTTCAGCGACTTTAAACAACTTTTTACTAAACTTGTTGTCGGAAAAGCACATGCATTTTTCGCATCGACATCACGATTTAGCTACATGGGCCTTCCCCAGGGCTCATGTCTAAGCCCCCTGTTATACAATTTCTACGTCAACGACATTGATGAATGTCTTGACAATTCCTGCACGTTAAGTCAACTTGCAGACGATGGCGTGGTGTCTGTTACGGGACCCAAAGCTGTCGATCTACAAGGACCATTACAGAATACCTTGGACAATTTGTCTGCATGGGCTATTAAGCTGGGTATCGAATTCTCCACGGAGAAAACTGAGCTAGTTGTATTTTCTAGGAAGCGTGAACCAGCACAACTACAGATTCTATTAATGGGTCAAACTATAGCTCAGGTCTTCACAGTAAAATATCTAGGGGTCTGGTTCGACTCGAAAGGTACTTGGGGATGCCATATTCGGTATCTGAAACAGAAATGCCAGCAAAGGATCAACTTTCTTCGTACAATAACCGGAACGTGGTGGGGTGCCCACCCAGGAGACCTAATTAGGTTGTATCAAACAACGATACTGTCGGTACTGGAATACGGATGCTTCTGCTTTCGATCCGCCGCGAACATACATTTCATCAAACTCGAAAGAATTCAGTATCGTTGTTTGCGTATCGCCTTAGGGTGCATGCAGTCGACCCATACGATGAGTCTCGAAGTCCTGTCGGGCGTTCTCTCGCTGAAAAATCGATTTTGGGAACTCTCATATCGATTGCTCATTCGATGCGATATCTTGAACCCGTTGGTGATTGAAAATTTCGAAAGGCTTGTTGAGCTCAATTCTCAGACCCGTTTTATGTCCCTGTACTTTGACTACATGGCGCAAAATATTAATCCTTCTTCTTACAATCCCAACCGTGTGCATTTCATAAATACTTCTGAATCTACTGTTTTCTTCGACACATCCATGAAAGATGAGATTATTGGAATTCCGGACCATATACGCCCACAAGTGGTTCCAAATATTTTTTATAA
This sequence comes from Topomyia yanbarensis, assembly GCF_030247195.1. Classification (NCBI taxonomy): domain Eukaryota; kingdom Metazoa; phylum Arthropoda; class Insecta; order Diptera; family Culicidae; genus Topomyia; species Topomyia yanbarensis. The sequence goes on along the minus strand of NC_080672.1, from coordinate 214,471,178 downwards.
TAAATTCCGAGAAGTCGACTATTCTAAGATGTTTTATACTGACGGATCAAACCTCGAAGGGTCCACTGGCTTCGGTATTTTCAATCAAAAGTTCACCGCCTCCTACAAACTCAGTGACCCTGCTTCAGTTTACGCCGCAGAACTAGCTGCTATTCAGTATACCCTTGGAGTCATTGACACATTACCCGCAGACCATTACTTCATCGTCTCGGATAGTCTGAGTTCTATTGACGCTATTCGCTCGATGAAACATGGAAAGCATTCCTCGTATTTTTTGGGGAAAATACGGGAGCTACTGAGTGCTTTATCTGACAAATCTTTCCAGATTACCTTGGTGTGGGTCCCTTCTCATTGCTCCATTCCGGGCAATGAGAAGGCGGACTCCTTAGCTAAGGTGGGTGCCATTGAAGGTGACGTTTTTGAAAGACCAATTTGCTTCCACGAATTTTTCAGTATTACTCATCAGAGAACCCTCGAAAGTTGGCAAACCTCGTGGAGCAATGGGGAGCTAGGAAGGTGGCTACATTCGATAGTCCCTAAGGTATCGACGAAACCTTGGTTCAAGGGGATGGATGTGGGTCGTGACTTCATTCGTGTGATGTCCCGACTCATGGCGAACCATTACACGCTGGATGCACATCTCCGACGTATTGGGCTCGTGGAGAGTGGTATCTGCGCTTGTGGCGACGGTTATCACGATATAGAGCACATAGTCTGGGCGTGCACCGAGTACAGTTCCGCCAGGTCTCGGCTTATGGACGCCCTCCGGGCCCGAGGAAGACCACCCAACGTCCCGGTTCGAGATGTGTTGGCAAGCCGCGATGTCCTCTATATGTCCCTTATATACACCTTCATAAAAACCATCAATATCCAACTTTAACTGCCCCTTTTTCCTTGTCATTCTCAGAAGCGCTCTCTTCCACCTGTACCATACACCCACGATGGTTTGATGCGACTCCAAGGCGACACAAAACATCCCTGTCGAATGAGCCAACAAACACGGGACCTAAAGCACGAACATCACACGCACAACTCGAAATGTAGCCGATCAACATCTGAGCCGCACTACGAAATCGTCTGGAGAAACCCCTGCCATCTCGAGAACGACCACCCGGCGTCCCAGTACATGATTCTTCCTGATGAAGACCACCCTGATTCTGTAATCCATCCGTTGATCTCCCGAAGTCTGAAACTGAAATAATGTTCTCCCCCTGCCATGTTTGTCCACCCTACTTCCCCTGACTCTTATACACAGAAGTAACACCCCTTACCCCCCCCCCCCCCCCCAAAATATCTTCATGAAGCATTTAGCTCTTCTTGCCTTTTCTAGTTTTAACTATTATATTATATGATCTCGTTGAAAATGCCCAACTCTACTACCACATAAAATAACTCTAATTAATGTCTCCGAATCTTTACAAAATTTAATCACGCCCTCTAATTATTTCTACTTTTAAGATAGTCGTAAAAATTTTCCCCCTTAGTTAAACATTATTTGCTCCAATAATCTCATTGCTAAAAATGTCAAACCATATTGACATAAAAACTAAATGACCCCTCTAATCTTACGAAAATTATACTACCCCCTTGTGTATATGTATAGCTATAAATTATCAATATGTAAGCCCCTAGTTTTAAGTAATTTAAAATGTAAAACAAAACAAAATTGGCACCTTTAAGCTAACGCAAACCTGCCTTATCAAATAAACGAATCGAAAAAAAAAAAAAAAAATCTCTCGAAAACTAACCGTTTGGGAAAATCATCATCATTACTGGAATTTTCATTTTCACGAAACTTTTCGATAACCTTCCGTCACTTGCGTTAATGCACTGTGTGCACAGTGCTCTGAAAATCTAGCGAAATTGTCTTAGGACACCAGCGGGTCTAATTCAGAGCTATTTGCGCGGCGAGTAAAGTAAAGAATACCAAAAATTAATTTCTATTCCGTAATTTTCAGTTCAGCAATTCGAGAGATCGTGCTCACCGCAAGCCATGAAAAATAGACTACGTTGTGAAGCGATGGTCACTATTTATTAAAAAATCACGGTTAAATAAAAAAAAAATTAACTATTAAAAAATTTCAAATAGTTTATAATTTTCACAAACTTATTAAGAAAAATTGTTTAATAATCTTTCGTAATATTGTGGACAAAAAAGCTGAAAATTTCAGTATTTTCTCTATCTGTAATTTAAGGGTTAATACCCTTAAATATACCAATTAATTGGTATACGAATTGGAATAGGTTCGCCAAATTTTGGGATAAGTCTATAAAAAAACCCCTTGAAAATTACCTAAAAATTGTTGTAGTTCGATACAATAAAAAATCCCCAACAATGAAATGTACCTATTAATGTAAAACACAGTGAATAATACATACAATAAAGACCCATTTTTATCAGTCTCATGGTGTATTTTAGGCTGACAAAATGGGGACATTGACTAAATCGGGCAATTTTTCTTTCTTTATAATAAACTGAAGCTGTTAAAATATTCTTCCCGTCCCTTGATGTAGTCTGATAAGTATTTCTGATTATGATGAACTTTTTATTTTTGCATATTTCCATCTTCATGATAAGGAAAACATGCTCAAGAAAGGATTTACTCGAATTCAGTCTTGTTCGTCTGCTAGAGCCCATCAAACATATGTTCATATTTGGCTGATAAAATCAGGGTTTCAATGTATTATAATAGATATTCAGCATTCGAAGAAGTTTCTTGTGAACGAGTGTAGAACGACTTTGTTTCTACTTACTTGAAGTCAGCGGCGTAGCCAGAAATTCGGTTTGGTGGGGGTTTGGTGAAAATCGATCATACTGTCCAAACGGCATAGTTCCGAAACCGTAATTTTTGAAGTTTTAAAATTATGCAGAATTAATTTTTAAGAAAATAGTAACAGAGTTCGTGTCTAGCGAATTTGTTGAGACTTTATTGTAGTCATGAATATTAACCTGAGAAAAATCACCATAAATACTTCTTGGACGATATACCGTCAAAATTATTTTATCAAATGATGCGCTGTTTAACGTTTGTAAAACTCATCGAAGATACTAAACCTCCGAAGTTGGCGGTTTCAAAATGATGCTATCTTGACCTTAAATTACTGATTTTAAACATTTGACCTATACATATAATTGGTCATACAGCAAAAATCAAATGCTCATCAAAATCGATCAGAACCTGCTAGAATCGAATGGAAATCGTTATTTTTCATAAATTTCTCTCTACATTCGGAAAGTGTTATCCTCGTTATTAATCATATTACGTTTTCGTCTCAACTCGACGCATTCCCAAAAAAACCTGTCTTAATCCATCTAGTGGTGCAATTGTGCTTGTCTCATTTGTCCAGACTACGATTCCATGGCTGGTTATGTTCAATACAATGGTGGAAATGAATATTACATGTTCAGTACGATTTGCACATACATACAATGGATCGAGCCACGATATTGAGATACTATGTGATACTGAAACATCGCTTGAAACCAGCGGCGGATTATGGAGAAAGGTCCGGGAGGTCTAGATCCTGCCGAAAATTTTCAACTTGTTAAGAAATTTTAAACTAGTTTTAATTTTAAAGTAGCAACCCGTCACTGCATACTCTCTCTGGGCCGGTATGATTGTCGATTTTTAGAGTGATTGCATAACCTTTCTATATGAGAAAGACAAAAATGTACCAAAGTCCAAAAAAGTCAATTTTTGTCAAACATCTCAATGTTTCATGCATTTTAAAGTCATTTGGCATCAAAAATACAAATTTGATTTCGAAAATTTTTCATTTCAGTTTATATGGGAATTTGCTGTGTGATTGCACTCTTCAACTCGTAACTCCGGAACCGGAAGTCCAATCAATAAAAAATTCAATAGCAGCCGATGGGAAGGTTGTACCTTTCATTTGAGACTAACTTTGTGCAAATCCGTCCAGCCATCTCTGAGAAACAGAGGTCCATTTTTTTCCACATACACACATACATACACACACAGACATTTTCCGATCTCGACGAACTCAGTCGATTGGCATATGACACTCGGCCCTCCGGGTCGGGATTAGATTGACGAATTTTAGAGTGAATGAGAAAGGGGAAGAACATTTTTAGCAAATGTTGAAAGTTATGCATTTTGTTCGTAAGCAGTTCTATGTTTCATAGATATTAAATCAATTTTAACTTCTCTTCCTATTAAATAAAGACCCTTATTACAGTACATCTCTACAAAAACGAGATCAATTTGAAAATAAATCTGAGGACTATGATTGATTACAGAACTCTGTAATTTTCTATTGGAATGTTTTCAGGTAGGAATTTGATATTGATGCTGTTAGACAACTGTGAAATCAAGACCAATAGATCAGTTCCATATCAGGATCCCATTTCGACAATTTATCAAAAGTCCTCATGATGTTTACAACAACAGGTTATCAATCTACGGATCAGATAATTGTTATTGTAATATTGAATTAAATCAGTCTGCATCAATAAATTTTCAACTTTAATCCAATATTTTTTTTTGGGTGTGGTGGGGGGGGGGGGGTGGGGTGGGGGCTCGTTGTATGGTTTTAAACCCCAAAACCTTCTCTGGGCTACGCCGTTGCTTGGAGTTATTTATTTCGCTTTTCATTTTCCGATATGTTTCAGATCGATCCGATGGTCATTAGTTAGAAAAATTGCAGTCAGAAGGTTCGCACAAATGAACATTTTTGCACTGATAAGTTATCAAGTTCCTTCCAGACAACTTGGAAGTGTTCGGTGATTATTTCTAGCGGTTGTAGACAGAAAAATGAAATACAAAATTCGATTTGTCGTAATAATGTTTGGCTTATTTCAATGGATTATTTCTATATTGAACAATAAATAGGCGACAAAGAGTAATCCACAAACAACAAGCCATAACTTTTAAAGTATTCAAAATAGATATATGAAGTCTTCAGTAAAGTTATTCGCAAAAGTAAGAGCTACAAATTTGTAGAAGGCATCATTTCGATATAACCACTTCCAAGAAAATTTGTGAAAATATCTCACTCATAGGGGGATTAATCAGCAAAAGCACAATACCAAAAGAAAGGGCATATTTCCTCCATTAAATTCTCAGAAGATACTATTGACCTAAAATAAGCCGTTTTGGCGTTAATAATAGATTACATGTTTTTGGTCATATTTCTGGCAATGGGAAATGATAAAAATTTTTCGTCCGCATTTAATGTTAAATATCTCTTTTGATAATAATCCGATTTCAACAATCTATAGCTTGTTCGAAAGGTATTCGTTAAACAATTTATATGTCTAAAAACATATAAATTGTTAATCTATATTGTCAATTTCGGCAGATAATTCTAAAAAACTGCAAAAAATGCCATTTTTACGCATTCAAACATTCATATCTTGGAAACTAAACATCAGAATCAAAAACAAATGAATAGCGTTCATACTGTTTTTTAGTTCTTTCATTTAAAATTGGTTTGGATAAGATCGGTTCAGCCATTGCTGAGAAACACGAATGAGAATTTGTCCGTTACATACACACACACACAGACACACACACACAGACATTGTCCCAAATCGTCGAGCTGAGTCGATTGGTATATAAGACTCGGCCCTCCGGGCCTCGGAAAAAATCTTGAAAGTTTGAGCGAATTCTATACATTTCTTTTATAAGAAATGTAAAAAACGAAAGGGCGATACTTCAATGCTGATAGATGGGACAACAAATTTTAATTTAATAATTTCAAATACTTTATGAAGTTTTGGGTTTCGATCATTGAATCATGCAATCTAGGATGTCAAAAAACACAATAGTTCTTAAATAGGAAATAAAACCAAGTCTGGAAATATTCACTGTTGATTTTCTTTGAATGGTATCACTGCTAGTATCGCCCTTTTCAAGAAAAAGCGTTGATTTCTTAGTTCTCAGTCGCGTTGGAAATTTGAGTAAAATATAAAATTCAAATCGATTCAAAATTTCGATTTTTTTGGCTCAGTACAATATATAACCCTGTTACGGTGACTACGACCGAACCTACACGTCCCCTCGTGTGCAGTGTCGTTACTGCGATTGACAATGACAGGCGAGACAGTTCGAGGGCGATTTGTCATAAGACCGAGAGCAAGTCATCCTAAACCGGCATATAATATAAAAGTGCAGACGTTAAACACGTGAATTTATCCTACGGTAATCTATTGTTTCTCATTTCTTAGTACGATTAAAGTTAATACATTATTATAGGCTACGAAATATCTATTATATAACTATTATATACTTAAAACAGATACTGCGTGAATTTAATCAGATGAGCATATAACTGTTGGATTATTGTAAAATTGGAGGTTATCAGATGTGAGTTCCATGCTTTATTACTTACGAAATATGTACTGAAATATACCCTTTAGCTTTTAGCATTTTCCATCAGAACTAATTGGTGGATTCGCTACGAAGAATCCGAAAATTCATAATCCAACAAACTAAAAGATCTGTACGGATCTAAAAGATGCCAAACAACAACCAAAGCTGTCAGGCTTGTCAAGGATCGGACAACAGCCGGATGGTCGCTTGTGACAAATGCGGATCTTGGTGGCATTTCGACTGCGTCGGTGTAGGGGAAAGTATTAGCGAGAAGAACTTTTGCTGTCGGAAGTGTGTCTTTAACGACAAGGAAGACGAAAATCCACAGAAATCATCCAGCGTGGCCAACTCGGAAGTCGGAACATCCACAGGTAGCACCCGGAATCGAACAAAGCTTCGTCTTATGAAACTGCAGCAACAGAAAGAGCTGATGAAGCGACAGTTAGAGCTCGAACGGGAGGAGCAACGCAGACGTCACGAAGCGGAAAGATTGCTGAAGGAGAACGAGGTGGAGAAAAAGCAGCTCGAAATCGATTCGATATATTTGCAGGAGAAGTTTCGTGCATTAGAGGAGGATTGTGACAACGATTGTGATGATCTAAAAAGCCGGAAATCTGCCCAAAGCAGCATCAGCAAAGTCAACCAATGGCGAGAGCGACATCTAGGGGGCTTGGTTAATTCAACCTTAGTCACCCAAGAAACTGTTCCAGTTGCGACTACGACTTCGACCGCTGTAGTGGCAGATCCCACGCATTCCGATGCACTCCAAACGGTAGCAAGCTCCCCTGCTGTCAAAAGTGTTTCTAATACGCTCTCCACGGGAATAGCAGCAACGACACCAGTGTGCAATAAGACCAGCACTATCCTGACGACCGTTCAATCGATCCAGTCGGCAATTCCAGCTCCAATATCAAGTTCCGTCGCGCCGGTGTGTGCAAACCATCCATCAGTGACACAACCCGTCATTCAATCGGCTGTGGGTGGTCCACCGAATTTGAGCAGTTTGGGTGGGTTGTTAAATCGAACGTCTCAACAATATCCGTTTTGGTTTCCGCATGGAAGCGCAATAGTTGGAGGAAATCCATCAATAGGAGTAAGTAACTCGCAAGGTTGTGCGATACCAGCGCAGATAGTAAATCAGGGCAACAGTAATTATCCGTCAGTTGGAGTAAGCATATCGCAAGGTACCACGATACCCGTACCGGTAGGCAATCAGGGTGGTACTAGTAATTCGTTTCCTGTATATTTTCCTCCTTTCCCGAATTATATTAATCAATACGATCGACATTGTCCCTTACCTCCTGAGCTACCATGGGAACACCCACCGCGAATGGGCATGTATAATCCTCCCGCCGTCCAACCACCGACGGAAAACGAAATAGGACCCACATCGCGGCAGCTAGCTGCACGCCAGGTGATGTCGAAGGAGCTCCCTCCGTTCTCAGGGAACCCGGAAGAATGGCCTTTATTTATTAGTTCATTCACCAATTCCACTAATGCTTGTGGGTTTACAAACGCGGAAAATTTGATGCGATTGCAACGTTGTCTACGAGGAGGCGCTTTGGAAGCTGTTCGAAGTAGGCTTTTGATTCCGGATTCAGTTCCACAAGTCTTAGCCACGCTACAGACTTTATATTTATATGGGAGACCGGAAATCTTGGTGTACGCTCTACTGAAGAAGGTTCGAGAAGTTCCAGCACCGAAGTCAGACAAACTTGAGACGCTCATCGGATTCGGAATGGCAGTTCAGAACCTCTGTGACCACCTTCACGCTAGTAACCAGGAGGAACATTTGAACAATCCAACGTTGCTTTATGAGTTAGTGGAAAAAATTCCTGCGAACCTCAAGCTGGACTGGGCGATGGTCAAACGTCAACAACCAGGAGCCGATCTTCGAACGTTTGCTGCGTACATGTCCATGATTGTGTCTGCGGCCACAGAGGTTACTCTGACCATTGACGCAAAACCAAATCATCAAAAGAACGACAAGTCAAAGGAAAAGAATTTCTGCAATCCACATTCAGCGCCTACTGTCAGCCACCCTAAGCCCGAGGAAAATTGTTCAACGGGGAGGCAGTGCCTGGTGTGCCAAGACCCCTTGCACAAAGTGAAGGATTGTGCTACGTTCAAAAAGTGGGACGTCGATAACCGATGGAAATTGGTTCAAAAACTATCGCTTTGTCGTATTTGTTTATTTTCGCATGGAAGGCGTCCATGCAAGTCGAAAGGGCGGTGTGGAATAGATGGTTGTGATTATAGACATCACCCGATGCTGCATTCTATCTCAAAGAGAAGCGATGCATCTACGTCAAACAACAATGCAGTGCAAAATCATCATCACACCGGGAGAGGTTCCCTTTTTCGCATTGTTCCTGTGACACTCCACGGAAAGACACGATCGATCACGACATTCGCCTTCCTAGACGACGGTTCGTCGATAACGTTGGTAGAGGATTCTATTACGAATTTCCTTGATGTTGATGGTAAAGCCGATAATCTATGTCTGGCCTGGACGGGTAATGTTACTCGTTCCGAAGAGCAATCTAAGCGGGTGAAGTTGGACATATCAGGTGTTACACACCGAAAGAAGTACACCATTTCTGAAGCTCGAACGGTGAAAAGCTTGGGATTACCAAGGCAGACCCTATGCTATAAGGATCTTGTTGAACGTTATCCGTATTTGGCTGGACTACCCATTCCGGATTACAAGGATGTCGTTCCCAAGATTCTAATCGGTAATGACAATGCTCATTTAAGTGTCACCTTGAAAAGGCGTGAAAGGCTACTAGATGAGCCTATCGGCACCAAAACTAGACTAGGGTGGTCAATTCATGGTCCGATAGCAACGATGAGGAATGAACCATGCTTCAGCATGCACATGTGCCAGTGCGTACATGAGGATGAGGACTTGCACAATATAGTCAAGGAGTACTTTTCCCTTGAGAATATGGGAGTGTCCCTACAACGAAACTTAGAGTCCGAAGAAAATCAACGAGCTAGGCGGACTCTGCAAATTACCACATTGCGCGTAGGCTTCCGATTCCAAATCGGGTTGTTGTGGAAGTACGATACCTTCGAATTTCCTGATAGCTACTTCATGGCTGTGCGAAGGCTGGAATGTCTGGAGCGACGTATGTTGGCGGATCCTGAACTCGGTTCCAATGTTCGTAGGCAGATAGAGGAGTACAAAATAAAACGGTATATTGAGAAAGCATCCAAGGCTGATCTGATCGCGGTGGATCCACGAAAAGTTTGGTATTTACCACTGGGCGTGGTTATTAATCCTAAAAAGCCAGGTAAAATCCGCATCTTCTGTGACGCAGCAGCGAAAGTGGATGGGATGAGCTTAAACACAATGCTGAGTAAGGGGCCGGATCTGCTTGTACCGTTGAAGTCAGTTCTAACCGGATTCCGAGAACGACAAATAGCTCTATGTGCGGATGTGAAAGAAATGTTTCACCAGATGCTTATGCGAAAGGAAGATAAACACGCCCAGCGAATTTTATGGAGAGATGACCCAAACCATGAGCCACAAGTGTACTTCATGAGTGTGGCCACTTTCGGAGCTGCCAGTTCGCCGTGTTCGGCACAATTTGTTAAGAACCTAAACGCAAGCGAATATGCAGATCGATATCCAGAAGCTACAGACGCAAAAATACGTAAACATTATGTTGACGACTATCTGGACAGCGTGGACAGTGAAGATGAAGCGATCAAGAGAGCGAAAGAGGTTGCTTTTGTTCATTCCCGAGGCGGATTTATTATTCGTGGGTGGATGTCCAACTCGAAGGAAGTTCTGCAAAAGCTGGGTGAAACAACGAGCGCCGACGTTAAGGAGTTCTCGATGGAGACTGGCCACTGTTCGGAACGTGTGTTGGGAGTGTTGTGGTTACCGGAAGAAGATGCGTTCACGTACGCGGCTAATTTTGTGGCGGTACCTGAATGGCCTACCAAGAGAGAGCTGCTGAAGACGGTGATGACTTTATATGATCCTCTGGGATTTCTTTCACACTTTACCATTCATGGGAAAATCCTAATCCAGGACGTTTGGCGCAGCAAGGTTACGTGGGATGAAAGAATTCCTGTTGAGTTAAGACAACGATGGGACCAATGGGTTGCCCTTTTCCCTTCCTTAGCAGCGGTGCGAGTGCCGCGATGCTATTTTCCAAGACAGCTGTCATCGAAAGTCAAGAATATACAATTACACATGTTTGTAGATGCCAGTTTAGCCGCCTTCGCGTGTGTGGCCTATTTACGCGCCGAGGTAGATGGAAAAATTCCTTGCGCATTAGTGACTGGGAAGGCAAAGGTCGCCCCTCTCAAATTGACGTCCGTGCCTCGGCTGGAACTTCAAGCTGCGGTGTTAGGAGCGCGTCTAGTCGAAGACATCTGCTCCACTCACACTCTACCTATTGCGAAGAGATTCATTTGGACCGATTCTAAAACAGTGCTGGGATGGATTAATTCGGATCAACGAAGATATAGCCAGTTCGTAGCATTCCGCGTCGGAGAGATTCTGGAGAAGACACGTGCTACTGAATGGCGTTGGATTCCTTCGGATATGAATGCGTCTGATGATGCTACAAAGTGGAAAGGCGAGCCTAATCTAACCCCGGAGGGTCGCTGGTTTGGGGACCCTGAAGTTTTGCATATTAATGAGGAGTACTGGCCGTCATCTTCCGATGTCATGTACGATACAACCGAGGAGCGACGGTCCAATTTGGTGATCGAGCATCATGTAGTTCACTCAGTTTTCGACTGGGAGAGATTTTCGAAATGGCACCGTTTGTCTAGAACCGTCGGGTACGTTGTGCGATATGTCGGCAATTTGAAAGCCAAAGCCCGAAAACATCCCACTACAAAGGGTCCATTGTGCCAAGAAGAGTTAGCAACAGCGGAGACGTGGGTCTTTCGTGCGATTCAAAAGGAGGTCTACCCGAAGGAAGTGGACATACTGTCTTCTATTGGCACTCAGAAAGGAGGCTCGAAATTAGGCTGCGATAGTAGGCTTTTCAAACTTGCTGCATTCATTGATGAGAAAGGGGTCATGCGTATGGAAAGCAGAATCAGCCTGGCTTCGTTCGCGGCTTACGACACAAGGTACCCCATCATACTCCCTCGGAATCACCACGTTACGACCATCATCATAATGTGGTATCATCACAAGTTCCTGCATGGTAATAGGGAAACGGTGATCAACGAAATGCTCCAGCGTTTCCACGTATCCTGCCTACGCGTTGTCGTTCGAAGCGTAACCAGAGAGTGCCAGCAATGCAAGATTCGTAAAGCGAAACCATCGGTACCTAGAATGAGCCCTCTACCAGCTGCCAGACTAGGAGCATTCTTCCGGCCATTTACATTCGTCGGTCTGGATTATTTCGGGCCAATGACTATTAGAGTTGGTCGAAGCAACGTGAAACGCTGGGTTGCGTTATTCACATGTCTTTCCATCCGTGCGGTGCATCTAGAAGTCGTGCATTCGCTTTCAACCGAGTCATGCAAGATGGCAATTCGGCGTTTTGTAGCCAGGCGTGGCTCACCATCAGAAATATACAGCGATAACGCGACAAACTTTCTCGGTGCTTGCAACGCACTTCGAAGCGAGATTAAAAGCATTAATGAAAGCCTTGCGGAGACCTTCACAAACGCCAGTACGAGATGGCTTTTCATCCCTCCGTCCGCTCCGCATATGGGCGGCGCTTGGGAGCGGATGGTACGCTCAGTTAAAACAGCTTTCTACGCGATGACAACTACCAAGCTTCCAACGGAAGAGATGTTCGGAACGGTATTAGTGGAGGCCGAAGGTATTGTCAATTCCAGGCCTTTGACCTTCCTAGCTTTGGATGAAGGCAACCAAGAATCATTAACACCCAATCATTTCCTCCTTATGAGTTCCAACGGAGTCGTGCAGACTCCGAGGAAAATCTACGAGTCGAATGCCATATGTCGGAGTGACTGGGACCATTGTCGTCGCATGGTTGATCTATTCTGGCGGCGTTGGATCCGCGAGTATCTGCCTGTAATATCAAGAAGGACAAAATGGTTTGGGGAAGTAAGATCGGTGAAGCAAGGAGATTTGGTAATAATTATTGACGATGGACTCCGCAATTTATGGGTGCGTGGACGGGTTCTGAGGGTTCGCAAAGGTCAAGACGGCCGAATACGCCAAGCGTGGGTGCAAACATCAGCCGGAGTGCTTCGAAGACCGGTAGCGAAACTTGCGGTGCTGGATCTGGATTCTGGTAAAACTGGCACTCAGAGCGGTGACCAGTGTTACGGTCAGGGGAATGTTACGGTGACTACGACCGAACCTACACGTCCCCTCGTGTGCAGTGTCGTTACTGCGATTGACAATGACAGGCGAGACAGTTCGAGGGCGATTTGTCATAAGACCGAGAGCAAGTCATCCTAAACCGGCATATAATATAAAAGTGCAGACGTTAAACACGTGAATTTATCCTACGGTAATCTTTTGTTTCTCATTTCTTAGTACGATTAAAGTTAATACATTATTATAGGCTACGAAATATCTATTATATAACTATTATATACTTAAAACAGATACTGCGTGAATTTAATCAGATGAGCATATAACTGTTGGATTATTGTAAAATTGGAGGTTATCAGATGTGAGTTCCATGCTTTATTACTTACGAAATATGTACTGAAATATACCCTTTAGCTTTTAGCATTTTACATCAGAACTAATTGGTGGATTCGCTACGAAGAATCCGAAAATTCATAATCCAACAAACCCCTTTAGGAAAATTCAGTTTTCCCACCACAATATAGATATTTTATTAACAGAGCATTAACAATAATTCGTTGGTATGTCTATTTTATGGGCCATTTTTTCGCTTTCCCATTAATTTGGTTTGAGATTTCTAGCACTGATGTTGTCCTATGCTGATTTGAGCGATTCTCTGAGTCCTGCCACTATCCATGAAGTATGTGTTATAAAAAACATCGCGAGGCATCAAGTTCTAAATGCTCTCAAACGATATAATAGCCGAAGAGTGATAAGAGTTATAAGAAATGTCTCATCACACTGTTAGGTGTATTAAACACGTTTTTCAAAATAAACATGAAATTTCCGTTAATACTCAGCTCCCAGATCAAGGAAGATTTGTGTACGACTGTCTCGTTATCCTTGCTTCAATAAAATTACAGAGCTGTAACGTGACAGATTATGGATGTAACGTAACAGATCGTTGAGAATACTCCATAAAATCGAAAAAAAAGTTTTTCTTCAGGAAAACTATATTTCAAACTCTTCTTTGTTTTCTAAGCTTCAACTTAAAACTGTATGCATGCAAATTTGAGGGCCAACGGAACAGACTATTTCAATTTAGTCGACAACCTCCAAACAGTGATTGCATAACCTTTCTATATGAGAAAGGCAAAAAGTCCAAAAAAAAATAAATTTTTGTCAAACATTATTTTTTCGAGTTTACATCAAATCTCAATATTTCATGCATTATAAAGTCATTTGGCATCAAAAATACAAATTTGATTTTGAAAATTTTTCATTTCAATTTTTAATGGGAATTTTCTGTGTGATTGCACTCTTCAACTCGTAACTCCGGAACCGGAAGTCCAATCAATAAAAAAATCAATAGCAGCCGATGGGAAGGTTGTACCTTTCATTTGAGACTAACTTTGTGCAAATCGGTCTAGCCATCTCTGAGAAACAGAGGTCATATTTTTTCCACATACACACATACCCACACATATACACACAGACATTTTCCGATCTCGACGAACTTAGTCGTTTGGCATACGACACTCGGCCCTCCGGGTCGGGAGAAGATTGACGAATTTTGGAGTGAATGAGAAAGGCAAAAACATTTTAGCAAATGTTGAAAGTTATGCATTTTTTGGTGAGCAGTTCTATGTTTCATACACATTAAATCAATTTTAACTTCGCTTTCTATTAAATAAAGACCCTTATTACAGTACATCTCTACAAAAGCGAGCTCAATTTGAAAAGAAATCTGAGGATTATGATTGATTACAGAACTCTGGAATTTTCTATTGGAATGTTTTCAGGCAGGAATTTGATATTGATGCTATTAGACAACTGTGAATTCAAGACCAATAGATCAGTTACATATCAGGACCCCATTCCGACAATTTATCAAAAGTCCTCATGATGTTTACATCAACAGGTTATCAATGTACGGATCAGATAATTGTTATTGTAATATTGAATTAAATCAGTCAACATCAATAAATTTTTAACTTCAATCCAATTTTTTTGTGTGGTGGGGGGGTTGTATGGTGTTGAACCCCAAAACCTTCTCTTGGCTACGCCGTTGCTTGGAGTTATTTAGTTCGCTTTCATTTTCCGATAGGTTTCAGATCGATCTGATGGTTAAAAGTTAGAAAAATTGCAGTCAGAAGGTTCGTACAAATGAACATTTTTGCACTGATAAGTTATCAAGTTCCTTCCAGACAACTTGGAAGTGTTCGGTGATTAATTCTAGCGGTTGTAGATAGAAAAATGAAATACAAAATTCGTTTTATCGTAATAATGTTTGGCTTATTTCAATGGATTATTACTATATTGAACAATAAATAGGCGACAAAAGATAATCCACAAACAACAAGCCATAACTTTCAAAGTATTCAAAATAGATATTTGAAGTCTTCAGTAAAGTTATTCGCAAAAGTAAGAGCTACAAATTTGCTGAAGGCATCATTTCGATATAATCACTACCAAGAAAATTTGTGAAAATATCTCACTCAAAGGGAGATTAATCAGTGAAAGCACAATACCAAAATAAAGGGCGTATTGCGTCCATTATATTCTCCGAAGATACTATTGATCTAAAATAAGCCGTTTTGGCGTTAATAATAGATTACATGTTTTGCCTTTCTCATATAAAGAAAGGCTATGCAGTCACTGTAAAAATCGACTTTTTAACCGAGGCCCGGAGGGCCGAGTATCATACACCATTCGATTCAGTTCGTCGAGATCGGCAAATGTCTGTGTGTGTATGTATGTGTGTGTATGTGTGTGTGTATGTGTGTGTGTCATTTAAATTCGCACAATTTTCTCAGAGATGGCTGAGCCGATTTTCGCAAACTTAGTTTCATCTGAAAGGTATAACGCTCCCATAAGCTGCTATTGAATTTTTAGTTGATCCGACTTCCGGTTCCGGAGTTACGGGTTGAAGAGTGCGGTCACACAGCAAATTCCCATATAAACTGGTACCACCATAATGTTCAAATGATGTAAAACATATTAAAATTGATGTAACATTACTCTAGTTTGCGGGTCTGGATCACTAATGATCAATCAAAGCAGCTTTGACCACATTGGCCACCTATGACGGTTCATGACGACCTCGGGGAACCCGCCAAGTTCTTAAGCTAATATCACACCCATTCCACAACGAATTCTCTACCGATTTTTACGAACTTAATTTCAAATGAAAGATACAGTAATGCCATTGACTCCTGCTGAATTTCATTCGGTTCTGACTCTTGCTTCCGGAGTTACAGGGGTGTTAGTAAGGATACACTGGAATTTCCCATATAAATCGGTACAATCGTAATACCTCAGAGGCTAAAAACTATTGAAATGGTCACCAAATTACTTCTAATCGTAGATCTAGATCACTGATTGCCAATCAAACATTCTTTGAATATATTGTCCACTATCGACGATTCCGGAAGTCCGGAATTCCGGGCATATTCCACAATTAAAGTCACATCGGTTCATCGGTGATGACTGAACCGATTTTCTCAAACCAAGTCTCAAATGGAAGGCAAAATATGCAGTTGAGTATTGCGTAGCCGCCCCTTCCCCCCCTCCCCACCTTGCCCTTACACCTCCCTCCTTCATCACTCCCCTCTTCTTGGATCACCCTCACGCCCAGATTTCCTTCATCCACCCCGTATACCGAAATAAGATGAAGGATTTCTGACGCATCCTCCACACCCACTCTACTAAACCCCCATTCCCTACACGTTCAAACGCATTCCACCAACCTTTGCAAATTATAATCACATGAAGATAACATTGAACTCATGCTTATTAAGCTAATTAAATATTATTCTTTTGCCTTTCTTATATAGAAAGGTTATGCAATTGCTCCAAAAACCGACTTTCTAACCGAGGCCCGGAGGGCCAAGTCTCATAACATTCGACTCAGTTCGCCGAGATCGCAAAATATCTGTGTGTATGTATGTATGTGTGTATGTATGTGTGTATGTGCGGATTTGTTAACAAAATGTCCACATCGGTTACTCGGAGATGGCTGAACCGATTTTTACAAACTAAGATTCAAATGAAAGGTATAATATTCCCATAGGTTGCTATTGAATTTCATTTTCAACCGACATCTTGTTCCGAATTACGAGTTGAAGAGTATGGTTACAAAACAAAATTTGTTGATTTTTCCAAATCAGTTTCTCGGAATTTTCTGAACCGATTTTGACAAACTTAATTTTAAATGAAAGGTCAATCAGCTGCTGTTGAATTTTGTGTGGATCCGAGTTCTGGTTCCTGAATTACAGGGTGATACGTACGATCACGCAGCAAATCCCGATTCTAACGAATTCTGCGATGAATGTAAAAAGGCGATTTTTTTTCCAAAATGTAAACACAACTGTTGAATTTGTAGATCTAGGTCCCCAACAGTCATTCAAAGTCTCTTTGGCCACACTGGCCACCATCGACGGATCCGGAAGCATCCAAAGTCAAAATAACGGTTATATTGGTTTCTCGAAAATGGCTAGATTTGCTCAACTTAGTCTCAAATGAAAGGTGTTGCGTCCCCAGAAACTGATATTAAATTCCATCTCCATCCGACTTCCAGCACCGGAGTTACGGGTTGTGGAGGTCGATCACATAGAAAACTCCGATTCAAACCGATACCGCGATGAATGCAAAAAGGTGCTCTTATATATACTTACCAAGTGTAATAGGAATGAAAGACATTTCCATAAAGTTATATTGTACGAACCAGCTATTAAATCATAGTTTGGAGAAATAAGAAAGGCACAATTGCACCTCTAGGTGGATTGAAACAGGTTTTTGGTCATATTTCTGGCAATGGGAAATGATAAAAATCTTTCGTCCGCATTTAATGTTACAAATCTCTTTTGATAATAGTCCGATTTCAACAATATATAGCTTGTTCGAAAGGTATTTGTTAAAGCTATTTAAAACATATAAAGTGTTAATCTATGTTGTTAATTTCGGCAGATAATTTTAAAAAAACTGCAAAAAGCACCATTTTTACACATTCAAACATTCATATCTTAGAAACTAAACATCAGAATCCTGTTTTTAGTTCTTTAATTTAAAATTGGTTTGGATAAGATCGGTTCAGCCATTGCTGAGAAACACGAATGAGAATTTGTCCGTTACATACACACACATACAGACATTGTCCCAAATCGTCGAGCTGAGTCGATTGGTATATAAGACTCGGCCCTCCGGGCCTCGGAAAAAATCTTGAAAGTTTGAGCGAATTCTATACATTTCTTTTATAAGAAATGTAAAAATATTGAGCGTGTAAGGGTCGCTTATTTCGAATATGCGCGCACGGTCGGACTGAATTGGCTTTGCGCCTACTGAAAGACGAATGTTAGTTGGAGATTTTGGTGGGAGTGGTGATTGATTTTCGTTTCAAAAAGTTGTGAAGCTAATCTATAGCGATTCTTGGTAGTCAACCCAAAAGGAATTGTGTACCATATGCCAATAATTTTATCAAAACTTCAACAACCATTTCCAATACGGTTCATTCAACAATAGAATAACCAAAATATGTTCTTTTCCACATACATTTTGACAATATACCATTCCAGAATCATACAGATTATGGTGACATGCATATTTTAGAGTTAGCGATACATACAATATTATGTGGAGAAAAAAATCTCTTCCTTTTCACATTTCAATTCTATCGCTTGATGAAGTTTTATTTTGTTACAGCCCATCCTTCTGAACAAAGCTTCGTTCACACTGAGTGGACTGACGCTTTACCCAATTAAGCTATCGCAGTAATATTGTAAGATGAGATTTTTTGGTCATGTTGATCTACAGATTTTTGAGCAGGGTAAACATATATACGAATTACAAAGACCACTAGAACAATACATATGAACTCTGGCGCAAAAGTACAATGTAGTATGCAAATCTCCAATATAGGATTAGAGCTGCAAATTTTCACCAGGTTGTTTTGAACTTGAAGGAAGAACAAATCTCAAATCATGCCCTACTTCAATTCGTATTTTTTTCTTTTCATCATTCATTCAAACAGCCGAGCTGCTCAATCATTTACCATTCATTTTAGATTTCATTGATCCTGTGAATATCTCTGTACTGGGATATTGACTAGGTTTTTCCAGCAAAAGTACTCTGAACATACTTGTCAACATTTAACCTAGACTGGCTTCTACAGAGCAGATGACAACTTTGGTTGGTGAATGAAAAAGCATCAATTTGAAATGAAGACGTACGGTTTGGTTATGAAAATCCCGTCAACTTAAAAGTGAATGATTAAGGGAGGCTTTGAAATTGAATCATGGTTGGGTTTGATTGAGCTGAAAGTTGGCATTTGAAAATGAAAATTTGGATACGCGGAAGATATTGGAAATGGTAACTAAAATGAGTATGGTGGTATAATAGTTGACTTATAATTATATATCTCAGTATTATTCCCAATATGATGAGTATGATATGAATAGTTTGGAAATGGTTCAAAAGATTTCTGAAATGGTGTTTATTTTTACGGGATCTGATCAGAATAAACCACTAGTCGGTTTTTATTGTTATCACAGGTTTCAAGCATGTATATCAATAAAATTCCTTAGGGTATACGGGAGGAGTCTATTACCACCCTGTTACACAATGTCGTCTACAAGATTGAAAAAGCTTTTTCACAATAGCAGTCGAGTTTAGGAGTTTTTCTCGAAATTTAAGATGCTTTTTTCAACGTGTCTTTCGAATCCATTTTGGGAGCAGCATGAGATCATACTTTCATATATCACGAACTGGATACACGCAATGCTCAGTGGATTGTCTGCGGATGTCCTGTCAGCACTTCTAAGGATTGTCGCCGATGACTTATTGAGAAAACTTCTCGAGCTTGAGTTTCCGACATATGGTTTCGTTGATGATTATCATATAATGATCACCGGTACTTACAACAACACACTTTTTGATTTGATGCAACAAGCCTTATGTGTTGTTGAGCAAAGGTGTCTTCATGTTGGATTATCAGTTAATCCAAATAAAACAACAATGGTGCTTTTCACACAACTGTCGCAGATCAAGTTAAGTACGTTGGGGTAATTCTTGACTCAAAACTTAATTGGATAGCGACTCAAAACTTAATTGGATTCATCGATTTCATAATCAAGAATACTTGCATGGCCTTCGGCCAATGTAGACGAGCTTTCGGCAAATCTTGGCGACTAGAGCCCAAGTACGTTCAGTGAATCTGCACAACAATAGTTACACCAATACTGGTGTACGGGTGCCTCGTTTGGTGGCAGAAGGGAGATTTGATGACAATCCAATCAAAGTTAAACC
The DNA here is from genome assembly GCF_030247195.1 of Topomyia yanbarensis. Lineage (NCBI taxonomy): Eukaryota > Metazoa > Arthropoda > Insecta > Diptera > Culicidae > Topomyia > Topomyia yanbarensis. The sequence continues at coordinate 214,451,294 of NC_080672.1, read as the reverse complement.
ATCTTCAAAGGATGGTCTTGATAGCGATGACTGGTGTGTTTTCGACAACACCTACTACTCTTGAACCTAAAACCACTATATATGTTTCTGAAACAAGAAGCACTTTCTTGTACATACCGTCTAAAGGTTACTGAGCTCTGGAACAGTAACCCAATAGATCGTGCAACTAGTCACACGAGACTGTGGCCCCAAATGGTTACTTCAGATGAGTATACTCTTTCTTCCAGCGACTTTACATTTACATGTAGTTTTCCTTTTAAAACATTCAATGGGAGAATTTCTCCTCACGAGTAATAGTTGTCTGGTTAGATGGAGCGACGAAGAATATGTTGTTTTTTTATACTAACGGTTCTCTATCGTCGTGAATTGAGATTCAACCAGCCTCATTCGCTTGGTAGATACAGTACCGTATTCCAAGCAGAAATCTTCGAGATCTAGGCGCATCAACAAGGAACTTGTGGTAAAATAATTTATTTTTGCTCTCACAATCAGGCTGCCCTAAAAGCACTTAGTTCGGCAGATTCGAGATCAAAATTTGTAATCGCAAGTCGAACTTAAGTCTAAGAACTTAGCATTTCAAATGCTATCTACTTTATGTGGGTACCCGGTCATTCCGGTATTGCTGGAACTCAATGGGCGAACGAATTGGCTAGAGCGGGCGCGGCGACTGACTTTGTGGATCCAGAAAGCACAAGATTCGCTCTTGGGCTGCATCCGAAGATGCCAAGCATTGGCGTAGCTTGCAAACTTGCGTTCCAACAAAAACTTGTCTGTCGGATGTGAGTCCGTAAATGTTAAAGAATTTGAGGTGTTTTTCCAAGCACAATTGCAGTCTTCTAGTCATGGCACTTGCTGGACATTGCAAACTCAATTATCACATGGCTACAATTCAGCGTTCTGAGTATTTTTCGTGTGATGTTTGTGAATCCGATTATGGAACTTCATTTGATATGCAACTGTCCTGCAGTAATGCAATTGCATATCCTGATTTTTGGTTCGTCATACATAGATGATTCTATATGGTCAAGGCTTCTGTCTGTCACGTTACAACTTTACGTATATTTCATAAGATAAGTCTGCAAAAACGATAAAATCAGATTCTTTCACAATTGCACATTATGAAGGTCACTAAACCGCACATTTTTTCTATAGAAAGTTATTTTCTATCGTGAACGGTTTTCGCTTTATTGTCATTTTGATACGTCTGTCACGTTACACAATTTTAGCAGTGAGTTTGGAGATTGCTAAATTGAAAAAGTCTGTTCCGTTGGCCCTCAAATTTGCATGCATACAGTTTTAGGTTGAAGCTTAGAAAACAAAGAAGAGTTTGAAATATAGTTTTCCTGAAGAAAAACTTTTTTTTCGATTTTATGAAGTATTCTCAACGATCTGTTACGTTACAACCATAATCTGTCACGTTACAGCTCTGTAATTTTATTGAAGCAAGGATAACGAGACAGTCGTACACAAATCATCCTTGATCTGGGAGCTGAGTATTAACGGGAAATTTCATGTTTATTTTGAAAAACGTATTTAATCCACCTAACAGTGCGATGAGACATTTCTTATAACTCTTATCACTCTTCGGCTATTATATCGTTTGAGAGCATTTAGAACTTGATGCTTCGCGATGTTTTTGATAACACATACTACATGGGATAGTGGCAGGACTCAGAGAATCGCTCAAATCAGCATAGGACAACATCAGTGCTAGAAATCTCAAACCAAATCAATGGGAAAGCGAAAAAATGGCCCATAAAATAGACATACCAACGAATTATTGTTAATGCTCTGATAATAAAATATCTATATTAGCCGCGTCCTTAAATTCACCAGCAACTCATCGGTATTTTGATAACTTTTTGTTGCGGGAGAGTAAAGCGACGCGCTGTGACACCAGTGCGCAACATAAACAGAGCTTGTTTATGTTGCGCGAGAGACATCGAGACCTCATCAACTAACCGTACGGTTCGGCTTGATGCTTTGGTCAACAAACAAATCATGCTCTCTCTTCGAGCGGCAAAGAGAATTTATATTTCCTCCTACCCGGGTTGCCACATTCACAGATTTTCCTAAAATATCACAGTTTTATTTAATCCCTTTTGGACACAGATTCTTTTCCACTAATGACAGAATTTTTAACATTTTCGCAAGATTTCAATAGATTATTCTAAAAGCCCTGATATTTCAACGGATTGCATGGAGACACTGCAGATTTTTTGTTATTTGAAACTTCACTCTTTTTTCATCTGGAAAATAGATTTCAAAGTGGCATCCTTGCCCTCTACATACAGCTGTCAATCCGAACGAGAGCGCTTCTCGCTCGTTCCTATGATGTTCGTATTCGTTCATAAGATATGTGACTGAAGAAAAACAAAGATTGTCGGTCCGCAATTTAGTGTTTACCCGCTGTTCCAGGAAGTATCCGGCGCATCATAAGTTGGAAAAATCACAAACCTACACAAACGAAAAGGTATGTGGAGTTTCAGGAAATTCATGACTTAATTTTTTTTTTAATTTTTCAGAGCTCACGCATGTGCAAGCATTTTCGATTCATCTTGCTGGCGGTCCTCGTCTCAACATGCCATGTTACCTGCACAGCAGAAAGAAGCAGGCCCTGATTAGGTTCCTAGGTGTAATAGTTCGTTCAGTCGATATCACAGCCTTCATCTATTTAAATCTTGTGACGGCCACTGGATGCCTACGGTGCACGATATATAGGCCAGAATATTTAGCTGACGAATGCTTTCTGCCTGGAGTGGATGCGAAAATATTGGGCGGCAGGTCAAGGATCCTGAGTAGGGTCCATTATGAACGATGTGATACTACCATTAAAACAAAAGAGAAAATATGAGGTGATTCATAATAAATAATTTATAAAGCGACATTTCTCTTATTTGTCCTACATCAACTTTTTCTTGACCTGATGTACAGTGTAAACGATTTTTGTATGCAATAAAATTACAAAATAATTGACAATTTTAGCGCAATAACAAAATAATAGTTTTACATGGTTTTTAGTCTAAAATTCTAATGCTTAGAGTGTGAAGCTCTCAGATTCCAATGGTCCCCGCATTTTGTTAGCCTAACGGCATTTCATTCCTGTGGTGGTGGATGACAGCGAAGGGTCTGTATAGCCAGTTGAACTATTTTCTCTGTCAATATCCAACTAGACCCAGTTTGATGCAGTATCCATCCCATGGTTGTAAATACATCACAGTAAACAATTCATAAATATAAAACCTTCCTAGTTACTTAGAAGAACCTTCACCCACGAGAACCAGACCGACGAATAAAATGGATTAGTTCTCAAAAACCAGCAATTTTAATTAGCAAGTCTAAAACACATTGAAACGAGTAGATAGGGGGCCATACACTAATTACGTAAGGGCATATGGGGGAAGGGGGAGTTTCAAAATATCTTACAAATTCTTATCTGAGGGGGAGGGAAGGTTTATCCTTTCTTACGTAATATCATAAAGCAAGTTTAAAAAAATAAATCCATGAGGAAAATATTCTTTTTAAAAGGAAAGGGAACTATTTTCATTTGTACCATATAATCCTTGTATGACAATCAATATGAGTAATTTTTTGGCTCTTGGTTGTACATTTTCTGTTCGAGAACTGGAGTCACAATATGCCTTACAAGTTAAGAAGTGTTGATACCCTTCGTGTTGTTAGACCGACTTTGTTCTTTTCAAACATTCGATTCAAATCCGCAAGGTATCTGGAAAATGTTCTAACATGCGATTGTCAAAGATCTTGAATGTAGAATATTTCCAGAGCGTGAACTGTATTTTAATTCAAGAAAATTCGAAGATGGTTAACTCGGAGCTATGCGTACGATAAGCGTCACAGCTGGAACTCAGAATAAATTCATGCCAGAAGAGGTTATAAACTCCTTTAAATTATACATCACAAGAAAATAGACTCAAAGGAAGTGGAATATAGCAAAGCAGATCATGTGGACCAAATGGAGTTACTGAATATCTGACAACAGTTATTCTTTCTACTGGGCGAGATTGGCATGCAATTAAAATACTGCAGATGATTACAGTTAAATTTTGTCATGAGTTTTCTTGTAATAATTCTATACATATCGTTTTCGCTATCTTCTTATTTGATGAATTAACAATTCGATTTTTTAATTACGATAATCATGATAAGATCTTATGTAGGGGGAGGGGGAGTTCACCAAAATCTTACGAACTCTCATCTGGGGGGAGGGGGAGGTTGAAAAGCTCTAAAAAGCCTTACGTAATTAGTGTACGGCCCCTAAAATGTGTAAGTAGGATATTTTAGTTGTCAGATTTGATCCGAGAGTCAAGGTCGAGGGGATAATCAGTGCTACATACATCATCAAACATAATTACAGATAAGTTTTTATCATACAAATAATCATTTAATTGTAGTAGTGTTGGTTCGTATTTGTAGTAATAGAAGTAGTATTTGAAGTAAGCTAATGATTAATTGGCATATACTTATCGTAGGTTTAGCTGTAGCAAAAGTTTTTCTTATGTGAAAGGTTATACAGATAGTCTCCGAAATTATGTACTTTAACCAGGCCCGCTGAGAAAGCGGAGGGGGGGGGGTTGAGTGTGGGATCGGTGGCATCCATATGGCGATGTAAAGGCTTTGACAGAAGTCAAAATATGGGGACCTATTCCCACAGTCACGCCACCTAGTCACTAGAAGAAAATGCCCTACTGGGTTACGTGACTGTGAGAATAGGGCTCATTATGGGGGTAACTGCTTATAGGCATATGCCGCTATGCTGTTACAATGGGTTGTTTTGTTATTTACAAAGACAGATGGTGGTTTAAAAAAATGGCCTAACAGAGGGCTGGTTTATTCAGTTTATGTTAACGCTGTTAAGTAAGTTGCACTACACTGATGGACCGAGCTCAATACCGTGTCTCCAAGTATTTATATTTATTCTAAGTGTACAAAAAGTTGAAATTAAAATTCGATTTAAACCTTCAGGTAGTTCGATTAGCTGTATTTTGATTTGCTGATATAAAGAAAGGCTATGCAATCACTCTGGAAATCGACTTCCTAACCGAGGCCGTCAGTACTGCATCCCATATACTATTCGACTCAGTTCGTCGAGATCGGGATGTCTGTGTGGATGTATTTGTGTATGTGTGTATGTATGTATGTGTTATATAATTTCACTCACTTTTCTCAGAGATAGCTGGGCCGATTTTAACAAATTTATGCTCAAAGGAAAGGTGTAATATAGGCTGCTGTTGAATTTTGTTTAGATCGGAATTTTAGTTCTGGTTTTAATACTCACCGAGAAAGCCATGGGCGACGCAGTGGAAGTGAGAACCTTGTGCCTGGAGACAACTATCCAACGAAAGGACCTGGATGAAGTATCCTCGGAAGAAGAGCTAAGAGAAGGCATGAAAGAACAGTGCACTATGGTCCCAAAGCTGTATTTAGGAAGACAAAACTGTTTGCACCCAAACCGTTGATTTTAGATATATAGTGTCTTCGGAGAACTTTCTTAGAACTTTGTTGCCGATTTTTTTATATTAGTTAAATTAGGGTGGTCCTTGTGGTTTGGGTGTTCCAAGTATCAACTTTTTAGATGTGTTAAATTCAGCTACATAATGTTCTACAAAGTTATAAATTAATCAAATTGAAGCAACTTTTCTGAAGAAACTGTATGGCTATCTGTAATGGTTCATGCGTTATAATCTTTGCAATATTTAAGGTAGGTTGGCTCTTGAAAAATTGGTTTTTTAATAATAAATTTTTATGTGTTTATTTCTCGTAAATACTTTGTTCTAGAGATTTTTAGAACATTTAGAATTGCACATTTTTGCCGAAGCAATAAAGTATCTATCTCTTATGTTTGGATAGTTACAGGAGAAAAATGAAAAGCGAAATAAATAACTCCAAGTAGCGGTATAGCCAAGGAGGCTTTGCGGTTCAACCACCCCCCCCCCTTACCCAAAAAAATTAATTGGATCGAAGTTAAAAATTCATTTATGCAGACAGGTTTAATTCAATATTACAATGATAATTACCCGATCAGTACATTGATAACCTGCTGTTTTAAACATCATGAGGACCTTAGAAAAATTGTGGGAATGCGATTCTGATCTGTAATTGATCTATTGGTCTTGATCTTACAGTTGTCTAATATATCAAATACCTGCCTAAAAACATTCCAATAGAAACTCATTCCAGAGTTCTGAAATCAATCATAATCCTCAGATTTCCTATCATATTGAGTTCAGTTTTGAAGAGATGTATTGTAATATGGATTAGGGTCTTTTTAAATAGGAAGCGAAATTGGAATTGATTTAATGTCTATGAAACATAGACTGCTCAGCGAAAAATTGCAAAACTTTCAATATTAGCAAAATATTCAATATAGCAAAATCTTACAGAGAGTGGTCGCCATTGAAAGACAAGAGACATCTGTCCGACCAAAGGAAGTATCAATAACTAATATTTTTATATATTATAACTGTTCGAATGGAATAGAGGGAGAATATTCTTCTGTTTTAATTAGATGTGGCAGGTTCCAGATGGGGTTTCGCTATCCCAATAAGATTATTGGATCCGTAGTTTTAGGTTGGTGGCTGCGGTATATTCTCAGTTTTGTAAGTCGGTAGAACTCTGTAAATATTGCGCTTCCGTTTTTTAAGGCTTATGTATGCTTCAAATGAGTAATATATCTAAAATTTCTAGACTCGTGGAATTCTGAAGTTCTTTTCTAAAATCCCAAATAGGGAATTACTAGATATCTGCTTAAACCCACGGAAGCCAAATTATGTCTAGGCCTGATTTCTCTAAAATATACAAAATAGCTAAATTCTGAATCATGGGATGCTTAAATTTCTAATATATTATTCTCATATTAGATTATACTTTTCGTTTCGTTTTGTAATATAACTATGAATCACGTTCAATTTAATTCTTAATTTTTTTGGTCGGCTGGAGACAATGCTGATAAATAAATGCAAAAACCATAGTTTCCGTGTATTTTAATTATTAGTATGACGTAATTATAATATAATTGAACACAACAAATATACCCAGTCGTTTGTATCAAATCAAAAACGAATCCAATCATCTAAACACCGTGTCGGTCTTACTCCACCCAAAAACTGTCGGTCTTACCCCAACAGCGCACATTTTTGTTAAATACTCGATTTACAGTATTGAAATACTCAAACTTATCTTCAATATACACAAATAACGATATGAAGAGTAGAATAGAATGTGCGACAAAAAAAACTGGTCATTTTTAAAGCTTTTGTGTTATTAAAACCTAAAAATGTATCAACTAAAAATAATATTCAAAAGCGCATCAACTTTGCTTTCGCTTGTTTTATTTATTTTGTTGACGTTTAATGAACCCATATGGCTTCAATGTGTATCGAAATGCCTAAAATAATCGTACTAATAATATCCTGTCATTATTGTATGGTTTAAAATTTGACAACTGGGAAAAGTCGTGGGGTGTCGGGCTTACCCCCAGTTCCCCTACATCAACCCTAATACGCAATAACCGTATTTAATAAAAACTAGTCTTTTCACTGTTTTAGTTTGAAATGAGTTTGAATTTTAAACTACTTTAAAATTGAAACTAATTTAAAATTACTTATCAAGTTAAAAAATTTCGGTGGAGTCAGGACCTCTAAGTTGCGCTAAAACACGAGAATTCCACTGCTTTCAGGGAATTTGTGTTATTATCTTGGTTCTTAACAACGAATCAAAGCTATTGATGCCAATTTGTACGCATTCCATTGATTGGTCGAATAATTAATGAATTAGTGAGGCACTCTCCTTAGTAAAAAATGGGTACATCACCCTAGTTTGGACAAATGGCAAACTGAACTCGTAGGGCTTTTGCAACTTTCTCACTGATTTTAACGTCGTATAATTGCCTCCAAGGCAAGGCCGTTGCAACGATGGCCTGATTCTAACCGAAATATGTTTTTATGAAAATTCTCGTACACGAATGTCCTTTGTCTTTATAATTATGAAGTTTAGAGGGAAATATGGTTTGATGCAATAAACTTATCATGAGACAAAGCGCCACAAGGGAGAATAGCAATGTTTAAAACATTAAAAAGCGGATATATGAATGTTCTTGCAAGAGTAAATATTATTCAGTACAGGGACCAAACAATTTGCACACAATTTGATTTTGGAATCATATTCATATAAGGAAACGCTCACGCACGAATTAAAAATTGGCTGCTCTCTTTAAATGCAAGTAATGCATGACATGAGCCGCTACCCCCTGTCGTCGCGCATCATCGCAAAATACAGAACTCCCCCTCCCCCATAAAATGCTACGTCATTTATGGATGGACCCATATTCGAACTAATGCTAAACATAACGATCTTATTTTTCTGTAATGATTTGTTGATCCTCTATCGACCCAGCGTATGATATTTCAGACGTTAGTTTTTCTCGCAACAAAACATTTCAAACTGTGACCACTATTATTTTGTTTTTCCCACACTTATTTGGACATAATATGAGGGCTCCAAATAAATCAAGGATGTGCAATACAATCACTGCGATTACGGTACGGAAAAAAAACTAATGCAAATAAATTTTAGGTTTATTAAAACACAGCATTCGATTGACATAAAATTCTTCTGGTGACATAACTCGCAAAACCACCAATCGATCTTCCGTTTTCAACTTTTCCGATGTAGAGCTCACTAAAAGTCATACATTAGTTGCAACGCCATCTATCATGCATACTTCTTTCGGTATCTAGGAGACGGAATGACTGTTGGTCGACCGATAAAGTCCGAACTTGCCTCATCCGTTAGAGTTGTTTGGCTGGTGCTTTAGCTTGCAATATACTGCAAATTCGTCTGGCGTGCAGAATTGCTCCGGAATGAAACGAATGTCTTACCACAGGATCAATGAACAGTAACCAGTGTCTACCAAGCCAATCACACAATGGTCTGCAATTTTGAAATAATTTGGGAAGTTTGGCTACGACTACGAGTCATAACATTACTTACCTTCGACACCGTTGCAGTACTCGCTAAGCTCACGTTTCGTTTGATTATATTGTTCCTTGCAACTTTTACCATGCTTAAACCGACAGGATATCCGTAACGATCCGTTGTTGGATGTGCCAGATACCGTTGGCTTTCTGTCATCCGGTATCTCGGCTGACTTACTTTTATCCTGACACAGTACATTCAGCCGGTCTGGTTTAGGATGTATAATTTATCGGAAGCAATATACAGGTGACGTGTACCTTCTAGCTGAATTTGAAGTATTGGTATTTATAGCCAGTACTAGGAGCCGAACTGGTGGAACAGTGCAGAAACAACCGACCGTTTGTTTCTTGATTCTGTTTGATGAAGTGTATTTTTCATAGTGCTGGTAATTGTTATCATATCGGAAAGCCTGTGAAAAATAAAGATAGCTTGGATTGAGAAGATTTAATCACGATTTTATTTGCTCACCGGTAGCTTTAGGAGGAATTAACGCCACGACGAAAACGCAGATCTGCAGATGTATGACAGCCCGAGCTGCCAGGTCTGTTTGCGAAACAGTTCGCAGTGGAAGTAGAAAAGATCTGAATTTATTTTTGGGTACGTTGTTTGTGCGGAATATCATACGATATATAATATTAGAGAAGTTATCTAAATTGACGTTCGCCACTATTTTATTGTACATCGGTGCGACATTGGTTATTACGATTATGTTTGCTGTATCAAAACATGATTGAAAACATCTGTGAAACCAGAAAAGAATCCGTGCATGTGGCAGCCCGGGTAGGGGGAAATTTCAATTCTCTTTGCCGCTCAAAGGTGAGAGGATATGAGTGTCGCTGCTCTCCAACATGAAATGTTACATCTCATTTTTAGTATTACAACAGAGCAAAAGTATTTTTTTACGCTCAAAAAAATAACTCGGCGGCCATGTTTAACTCAACAATTTGGTCATCGATGACCAATTGTTGAGCAATGTTGAATTTCGAAACACGCCTATTGTGGTGGGAAAACTGGGGTTATATATTGTACTGAAACAAAAAAACGAATTTTTTTTGAATCGATATGAATTTTATATTTTACTCAAATTCCCAACGCGACTGAGAACTTAGAAATCAACGCTTTTTCTTGAAAAGGGCGATACTAGCAGAAGATTTCATTCAAAGAAAATCAACAGTGAATATTTCCGGACTTGGTTTTATTTCCTATTTAAGAACTATTGTGTTTTTTGACATCCTAGATCGCATGATTCAGTGATCGAAACCCAAAACTTCATAAAGTATTTGAAATTATTAAATTAAAATTTGTTGTCCCATCTATCAGCATTGAAGTATCGCCCTTAAGTTTTTACATTTCTTACAAAAGAAATGTATAGGATTCGCTAAAACTTTGAAAACTTTTTCCGAGGCCCGGAGGGCCGAGTCTCATATACCAATCGACTCAGCTCGACAAATTGAGACAATGTCTGTACGTGTGTGTGTGTGTATGTGTGTATGTATGTATGTACAAAAAGTCATGTAATTATCTCAGCAATGGCTGAACCGATCTTAATGAAACTAGTTTCAAATGAAAGGCCTAACGTTGCCATTTGACACTATTATTTTTGATTTTCGATATATTGTTTACTTTCTGAGATATGGACGATTTTGTCAAAGCACAGCAGGTTTTTCGCAAATAATTTCCGAACAATATAATATTGCCCAACGAACTGCACATATATAGAAATCTTGTAAAATTACCTTTCTAACAAGCTACAGATTGTCAAAATCCGTGCACGAGCGGCGGAGATATTAAACATTTTGTATTTTTAGTCCTCGCTTACCAATTTCCACTAACTAAAAATGAGATTGTTTCATAGAGCGTACTGCTTTACTGGTGTTTTAGGGGCAAAACTAAACCGATTTTGAATATCGGGGTATGAAAACACATCTACATGATTCAAGGAATTCGATGTTGAGAACATTTTGTGAATTACCTTTATAATAAATTAACTATTTCTCAAAAATCAATATATAAGTTCACTTCAAAGACAAAATAATGTGTTGATAAAGAAACAGTGCGTTCTAGTATTTATCCCTTGGATTAGGCATTGCGTTCAATCATGAGGTAAATGTTGGATGGTATATCAATACACAGATCAACAAGTAATTCACCTAATAGTGAGATAAAAGATTTCTCATATAATTATACTCGTGGCGTTACCGAAAGTAAAGTAGTAAGTATGTTTGAAACCCAAAAATCTAGCGAAAATTTAGCTCTTTTGCAAGACTTAGGTTATACTGGTTATGGCGCAAAAATTACTACTTACATTATTTATGATAAGAATATAAGAAATCAATATATCATAATAATATACCTAAAAAAATGTCACTGCATTAACCAACGTTTGCCATTCCTCACACGCCCCCCCCCCATCTCTCTCTCTCTCTCTCTCTCTGTTTCTCTTCTATCGCATCTATCTAGCTATTTCTGTATCCATTTTTAAGTTGTGTGATAAGATCTTCTGCCAATCTGAAATATTTATTAATTGTAATTGCGAAGGTTTGAGAAAACAAAACTATTTTTTGTCTGCTGTTACATCAACTTAACTTTAATTCAATTGTATTCAAAGCCTTTATCTACACTATAATTAAGGAAATTTCCAAAACAAACATTTCACGTGCGATATTTAAACTATTCGTATCTCTATTGAATTTTGAATGAAACATATGCTCAAAGACTGAAAGTTGAAGCCAGCAGGATTGGATTTGCCATCAACGTTTCGAAGACAAAATACATGAGAGGAAGAGGTTCTAGAGACGACAATGTGAACCTCCCACCCGAGTTCGGATTGACGATGACGAAATCGAGATGGTCGACGAATTCATGTATTTGGGCTCACTGGTAACCGATGACAATGATAACAGCAGAGAAATTCAGAGACGGATCTTGGCGGGAAATCGTGCCTACTTTGGACTCCGGAGGACGCTCCGGTCGAACATAATTCGCCGCCGCACGAAGTTGATTATCTACAAGACGCTGATTAGATCGGTGGTCCTCTGCGACAACGAGACCTGGACTATGTTCGTTGAGGACCAACGCGCCCTTGGAGTTTTCGAACGAAAGGTGTTGCGTACCATCTATGGTGGAGTGCAGATGGAAGACGGAACGTGGCACAGGCGAATAAACCATGAGTTGTATCAGCTGCACATTCGTTATATTGGTACGAACTTTCATGAGAAATAACGGATCAAAGACCAAAAATATCCACAAATTAAATCCACAAAAAGAAGTCTCCCAAAGTATCCACTCTCGATGGGGGGGGGGGGTGTAACTACAATGTGTCTTCTAACTTATCGTCGTCCATATCTGGATATACTGAGTAGTTTGAACCATTTTTTTCACAGTATTGGTCTGTATAGGACTTATTTATCCATATTTCCTGCACGAGAATTCCGAACGAAACAATATGAAAGCTATAATGATGAATGGAAAGAGACTGCATTGCAATCAAATGAATGCATGGCTTTTATGCTATCGACATTTCACACTATTTACTTCAATGCAAATAAAAACTTTTAAATATCTACCTGTCTCATTCACGAATCGCATTCTCCCTGTCGTTCTCTGTTCAAGGGGCTTGAAAGTACATGTGACCTTGTCTCACTTTACTATATTCAATTGCGCGTTAAAATACTAGACCAGTAAATTCTATTCTGTACATAAACCTTTTTTTCGGGAATATGTGACCAAAAAGTAAACTTCGAATTCCAAATCAAATTGAACGTTCCAGGTTCCTGATAACTAATTAAGGTCCAACAATAAAGTAGAAACACCAGAAAATCTTCAAATAACGCGTCAAGTAAAGAAGCATGAAAACAAAAAGAATAAAACCAAAAAAAATGGAAGCCCTAGAAAGTCCATTGCAAATTTATTAGCCTTTTCTCAGAGGATGGTACTTTCAAAAACATTTCAAAACTTTCTGATGCAATGGTTCTCAAATTCGTACAATCCGGTTTATTCATTTTCTTTATTCAAAAATGTTTTTAGCTTCAAATATATGACCATTTCATTTCAATTAAATATTTCATTCAGCATATTTTTATTCGTTTTGTTCATCTCCGTTCATTTTACTTATTTTATTCGTTGCATTCTTTGGATTCACTCTGATCAGTTTATTCTTTTTGTGCATTTTACTCATATCATTCATTTAACTTATTTTATTCATTGTTTTCATTGTATGCATTTTATTCATTTTTTTACAGTTTATTCATTTTGTTCAGTTTCTTCATTTTAATAATCTGACTATTTTTTCAGTTTTAATCACTTCATCCAAATAATTTATTTGATTCAATTTATTTCTTTATATTGATTTATAACCTTTTACCATTGTTTAATTTTTCATTTTAAACAATGCATTTTATTCTGCTCATTTCCTTCATTTTATTCATTTTATCACTTCAGTTCATTTTGTTTATTTGATTCGTTTGTTTTATTTATACATTTCATTTATTTTTTTACTTTATTCATTTTGTTCATCCATTCTTTTTATTCATTTGATCCATTTCATTAATTTGATTCATTGTATTCAATGGATGAATTAAATCAATTTGGTTCATTTAATTCATTTGATTAATTTGATTCATTTAATTCATTTGATTCATTTTATTCATATCTTTAATTTCATGCATTTCATGTTCAGTCATTCGTTATATTTCAATCAATTTGTTAGTATGAGTCAATTTATTTTATTAATCTTATAACTATTTCTAAATATAATCTTAATTTTTATTTAATAACCTAATCTAATTTGATTCGCGTATTTTATAATTTTGATTTATATGAATTTTTCTACTTATTTTATGAATTTACAAGCCTATTATTTCATTTTTTACTTTACTTTTTTATTTCGGTCGTTTTGTTGATTTCTATAATTTATTAAGTTTATTCGAGATTTTATTCGTGCAAGGCTAGAAACTCATCCCACCTCTAGTGGGGTGCCTACTTCTCGTGAGTTCTGCAAACTAATCCAATAGTGAAATGTGTAAGAAATGACTCATCTCACTGCTAGGTGGATTAAATCGGTTTTTTACAATAACTACCGTTTTACAAAACCGATTTCGTCCGGGTTTTTTCAATAGAGATCATTGTTACTATTTACAGCTGGTATCATTTTGATAATCCTAAAAAATACGAAAATAACAGTTTCGCCTCTAAACTGCTAGCAAAAAAAGGATCGCCCTGTTTGTTTGCATGGAGCGTGGAGGGCGAAACTTTAAATAAACAAACAAAAATACAGTTTCGCCCGTTGTATTTTTTGCTGTAGTTTAAGAAAGCAATATCGTAGAATCAAAATTTTTAGGTTAATTTGTTGCGTTTCAAAGCCCTCATTCGCATGTAAGAAAAAAGCCCTATATTTACATTTGTAAGTATCGCACTTTTCACAAAAAAGCGTTGAAATGAAATCGCAGCTCCTGATATCACGCTATCTCTGAAGTGCATGCGTGCATAGTTTCAAATTTTACTTCGACATCGACTTTTTTTTAAAGGTGACTTCCCAGTAGTATTCTTGATTTGAATTATTATCGCTAATCCAGGCCCGTAGCCAGGGTTTTGTTTCGGGAGGGGCTTAAAATTTTTTTGCATAAAGCTTTTAATTCTGACGACTTGATATACTAAACTAGATACTAAATAAAATTTTGAAAAGTTCTTAATGACATCAATTCCAAATCTAAGACAATCCTAAAAATATGTTAATTTTCACAAGAAAGGCTACAGTACTTACTCTCGTTACAACAATGGATATTCTAGAGTTCACAGTATTTATGCGCTAACCGAATATGACAATGCTTGACGGTGCTGGAAAACGCAAGGTGTTCCAAGCTACACGTTTAAAAGGTGTAGAAGATGCTAAACCGAAATGAGTAGAAAAATATCCATAAAATGTTCGCACGAAGAGTGTAAATTCGCACAAAATCTTCTGATTTAGCAAGCGATTTGTAGATGCGCTGAAACGGTTCAACTTCTATTTTCTTTATCATGCGTCCTGCGAGTATCACCAGTTCTAAGGCATCATGCTAACACAATTTTTTGATATATTCTATTCAAATGAAATTATTTTCAAGACTGGCCTTGGTCTGGTAGAGCCCCAGTTAAGAAGGATTTTTGGTGAACAAATAGTATCAAAATATAAATTTAAATGATCAAATCAACTAAAGGAAACTGCCCAAAATTTACTTTATTAAAAAATATTGTCCACAAATTGATTAAAAATCACTAAACACTGATTACTAATATCTTCTAATTTACCTTCAAATCGTCAGTCGCCGTGCATGCTTCGTTCACCGTGCAGTTTCAAAACAACGAAATTGACAAAACTAGCTCCCTGAATCCACAAATCCTCTCGTTTCATCGTTTTATTGAAACATTTCAACTAAAATTAAATCAAAATTTTAAATACACGGTAAATTGATCCCTCCATGCACGGTTAATGGTGTAACGTGCACTGGTGCCAAACAAATATCCTTAACTACATATTCTCGTTTTGTTGCTAATTGTTTTATATTATTTCTAAATTGTGACGTATTTAGATAGGTATTTTTACGGTGACTATGAGAGCGGTTTTCATTTTGATAAAAAACAGGGTTTGAAGACACGCCAAATGCACCTAAACGCACGGTAATTGGTGACTTGACGGTACGTGAAATTTGTTAAATGTATTATTAATGACACCACCAAAACTAGAACTAGAAACTATAAATATGAAGAAGCTCAATAATTTCAGCATCTCTTTATTCCGACACGGGTATACATCGCACTAACTTCCCCTTTGCCGAAGAGTAAGATAGGTGTAAGGCCAACTTTCTATGATGATTTCTGTTGTTTTGTAGTGTACAAAAAGTATAGAACAGCTGCTCTTGGGTTGATTTCAATTTATTTATTCATTTTTCTCTCTTTTCTTCGTGATCTCTGCTCTTCTCTCTTATTTTATTCCTCAACGAACACAAATAAAACGAAAACATGAAATCGAAACAATAATCCCAACTTATTGACTGTATACTCAACTAGTTACAACATTTTAGTCGCTCTCCGTGATAGGCTACTGATGTTTGTTCACTGTATCGTCACGTCGTTTATAAACTTACATTGACATTAATTGGAAAGCGACAGAAATGCTACCACTGGTTGCAACATTAAGTTTATTATGATTGATTGACTATAATGTGGTTTAGCATCAATTGACATCCGTTGAAAAGTAAGGATAAAATCACAACAGTTAGTCCTACCGCTACTATGTACGCTTCTGTATGTCAACAACATTAGTAATATACGAGGGTGTACAATTCGTGGGTTGATGGGCACCTCAGGAAAACCGCTGTTTTACCACTTTTTGGCTTGCTTATTTTTTCATATTTTTCTTGCTTATTGTTCAATTGCTTAAAATGTCACTATTTTGCGGCCTAATAATGTTTAAATACGGAACGCATTCCCCAAATAAAATGAAAATTAGTGTCAATAGAAATACTATTGCATTAAAATGACGCGAAAACAAAAACTGTTGTCTCAAACTTCCTCAATGATGGTGCTGACTGTTGATTTTGAATAACTAGACGCAGTTTTTGCCGTCAATATTATCCGAACAGCAGCCAAAATTTGGCAAATGTTTGTTTTACAGGATGGTATTGGAGACTATGGATGTGCAAAGATATAATGTGCATAATGATACGATCGCATTATGTTTTTACGTACAGGGTCAGGTAGGGGGAAATATGGCGGTCCACTTAGATTCTCACCACAAAAACACCATCTAACATATAGGGAATTACTTCCTATATGTGTCCTTTATTATGAATTCCACTTTTTCCAAATGTGGCAGCAATCTTTTAATAGCCACGGTGCAAGTAAGTGGTATCAAATCTTGTAGCCGAGCATTGATTTTCTCATCGTCCATATATATGAGGATCAGCCACGTGTTACAAGTTGTTATGCAATATGACTGGTTCCGCCTGGGATAATTTGTTAAATAGCATCAGCACTGAACGCCTGACATGGTAAAACTCGTTAAAGGCGATGTTCGTAAGCATAACCTCCATTATCAACTTCAGCAAACATTTCACATCACGAATGTTCGATCTTATGCGAAAAGATCGAAAGTCAATAGCCTCCGTATTGGGCTGGAGCACCACTTCTCGCTTCTGCGACTCGATCATTCGCCAGATCTACACAGCAAGAATTAAAGTAACAGTTTCTTTTGTTCTTCCGACGAGTCACACAATATGCAGGGAACTGTTTTATCGCACTCAGCATACTGAGTAGATATCGTGACCGCTGTCTTCGGTGGTTCGAAATAGCAATCTTTCTCACAATTATCACATTAATTTGTTCAAACCAAACAAGATACAAATTTTTTTAAGAGTCACCGAAAAACATGTTGTTTCTTAAATTTATTTTTGAAAAATTTCGGGGAGGGCTTTAGCCCCCTAGCCCCCCCTCTGGCTACGTGCCTGCGCTAATCCTAATGCCAAAGAACAAATAAAAGCCTCACGAAAACGAACCGTTTGGGAAAATCATCATCATTACTGGAACTTTCATTTTCACGAAACTTTTCGATAACCTTCCGTCACTTGCGTTAATGCACTGGGTGCACAGAAGGGTGACAGGAAAAAATTACCCCTATCTGCCCACCTCTGCGTCGATTCCTAGTCCCACCAAGAGTACTTGCACCAAATTTGAAGCAAATCGGACAAGTCTAACTACCGGACCAACGGGCCTGAAGTTTGTATGGGAATTTTCAACTATTTACATAGAGAAAACCCACCAGCACGCATTTTCGCCGCTAGGTGGCACTGTATGCATCGTATTATCACTGTAAGTGAAAATAAGAAGGATAATTGAATTGTCTACAACTTAGTCGAAGACTGCAAGTCTTCGACAAAGTTGTGGATAATTAAAATATCTTTCTTATTTTCACTTACAGTGATAATACGATGTATACAGTGCCACCTAGCGGCGAAAATACGAGCTAGTGAGTTTTCTCCATGTAAATTGTTGAAAAATTCAATATAAACTTCAGGCACGTTGGTCCGGTAGTTAGACTTGTCCGATTTGCTTCAAATTTGGTGCAAGTACTCCTGGTGGGACTAGGAATCGACTCAGGGGTGGGCCGATTGAGTTTTCAAAAATTCATCATTTTTCTGGGCAGTCTAGTGCACAGTGCTATAAAAATCTAGCGAAATCGTCTTAGGGTACCAGCGGGTCTGTAAAGAATACTTAAAATTAATTTCTATTCCATAATTTTCAGTTCAGCAATTCGAGAGATCGTGCTCACCGCAAGCCATGAGAAATAGACTACGTTGTGAAGCGATAGTCACTATTTATTAAAAAATCACGGTTAAATAAAAAATAAAACTATTAAAAAATTTCAAATAGTTTATAATTTTCACAAACTTATTAGGAAAAATTGTTTAATAAGCTTTCGTAATATTGTGTAGGAAAAAAGCTGAAAATTTGAAAAGAAATCTGAGGATTATGATTGATTACAGAACTCTAGAATTTCCTATTGGAATGTTTTCAGGCAGGAATTTGATATTGATGCTATTAGACAACTGTGAAATCAAGACCAATAGATCAGTTACATATCAGGACCCCATTCCGACAATTTATCAAAAGTCCTCATGATGTTTACAACAACAGGTTATCAATCTACGGATCAGATAATGTTATTGTAATATTGAATTAAATCAGTTTGCATCAATAAATTTTCAACTCCAATCCAATTTTTTTTTGTGTGGTGGGGGGGGGGGAGCAGTATGGTGTTAAACCCCAAAACCTTCTCTTGGCTACGCCGTTGCGTGGAGTTATTTATTTCGCTTTTCATTTTCCGAAAGGTTACAGATCAATCCGATGGTCATAAGTTAGAAAAATTGCAGTCAGAAGGTTCGCACAAATGAACATTTTTGCACTGATAAGTTATCAAGTTCCTTCCAGACAACTTGGAAGTGTTGGGTGACTATTTCCATCGGTTGTGGATAGAAAAATAAAATACAAAATTCGATTTATCGAAATAATGTTTGGCTTATTTCAATGGATTATTACTATATTGAACAATAAATAGGCGACGAAGAGTTATCCACAAACAACAAGCCATAACTTTCAAAGTATTCAAAATAGATATTTAAAGTCTTCAGTAAAGTTATTCGCAAAAGTAAGAGCTACAAATTTGCTGAAGGCATCATTTCGATATAATCACTTCCAAGAAAATTTGAGAAAATATCTCACTCATAGGGGGATTAATCAGCAAAAGCACAATACCAAAAGAAAGGGCATATTACCTCCATTAAATTCTCCGAAGATACTATTGATCTAAAATAAGCCGTATTGGCATTAATAATAGATTACATGTTTTTGGTCATATTTCTGGCAATGGGAAATGATAAAAATCTTTCGTCGGCATTTAATGTTAAATATCTCTTTTGATAATAGTCCGATTTCAACAATCTATAGCTTTTTCGAAAGGTTTGTGTTAAAGCTTTCTAAAAACATATAAATTGTTAATCTATATTGTCAATTCCGGCAGATAATTTAAAAAAAACTGCAAAAAACGCCATTTTTACGCATTCAAACATTCATATCTTAAAAACTAAACATCAGAATCAAAAACAAATTAATAGCGTTCATACTGTTTTTTAGTTCTTTCATTTAAAAATTGGTTTGGATAAGATCGGTTCAGCCATTGCTGAGAAACACGAATGAGAATTTGTCCGTTACATACACACACACACACAGACACACACACAGACATTGTCCCAAATCGTCGAGCTGAGTCGATTGGTATATAAGACTCGGCCCTCCGGGCCTCGGAAAAAATCTTGAAAGTTTGAGCGAATTCTATACATTTCTTTTATAAGAAATGTAAAACATATTGGATTTGATGATCAAACGTGAATATCTTATGAGAAGGTCGTAATTTCACGAAGTAACACAAAATGTCGAAAAAACTAAAATAGCTTAAAAACATCTGCATTTTGAAGGACGATTTTTCATGAGCCTTTAGAATTGGGAAAACATTTTGAAATGCATTCTATAACTAAATTATTTACAGAAAAAAAACCTGTTTTAATCCACCTAGCGGTGCAATTGTGCCTTTCTCATTTCTCTAAACTATGACACGGAGGTTTTTTATGCTCAACATAATTGTGGAAATGTCCATTACATTCTTAGTACACTTTGCACTTATACACAATGGCATGCCAGCCACGAACTTGATGAGCTACGTGTTGACGGTGAAACACTTGAAACAAAAAAATATCATACTCCATTAGCCCAATCAGCATTAGATCAATGTTATCTGCTTGCTAACTCATTGTGTCATGCGGGGGTGGGTATGTGAGGAGGGCGAAAGTCCCATGAACGAACGACTCCCCAGCTTAAATTGGTATGCTTTAAGATATAGTGGTGGTTTAAAGATGATGGGGTTGAAAGGGAGGGGTATGAGGATTGGATGGGGTGGTGGTCTAAGGGGTGATTTAAGGAGATTTTTAAAGGAGGGGAGTGAACAGTAGAGGGGGGGTGTAACCCCTCTCCGTAAACCATCAATTACGCCCCTGTTAAAATCCAGAAACCTTATGCGAGTTGAAAAAAAAAATTTGGCCGGGATTAGGTTGACGTTTTTCAGAGTGATTGCATAACCTTTCTATATGAGAAAGGCAAAAATGTGCCAAAATCCAAAAAAGTGAATCGTCGTCAATTTTTTTTTTTGAGTTTGCATCAAATCTCGACGTTTCATGCACCTTGAACACATTTAGCATCAAAAATAAAAAAATCTATTTTCAATTTTTCCTATAGTTTATATGAGAAATTTCCGTGTGGCCGCACTCTGAAACCCGTAATTCCGGAACCAGAATTCCGATCGATCCAAAATTCAATAGCAGGCGATGGGAAGGTTGTACCATTCATTTGAGACTAAGTTTGGGCAAATCCATCCAGCCATCTCTGAGAAAAATGAGTGACATTATTTGACACATACGCACATACATACACACACATACACACAGATACACACACATATACAGACTTTTTCCGATCTCGACGAACTGAGTCGAATGGGATATGACACTCGGCCCTCCGGGCCGGGATTGGGTAGTAGTTTTTCAGAGTGATTGCATAACCTTTCTATATGAGAAAGGCAAAACGCTTTTAATCCACCTAACAGTGTGATGAGAAATAACACATACTACATAAGATAGTGGCAGGACTCAGAGAATCGCTCAAATCAGCATATGACAACATCAGTGCTAGAAATCTCAAACCAAATCAATGGGAAAGCGAAAAACCTGTTTGAATCCACCTAGCGGTGCAATTGTGCCTTTCTCATTTCTCTAAACTATGGCATGGAGGCTTTTTATGTTCAACATAATTGTGGAAATGACCATTACATTCTTAGTACACTTTGCACTTATACACAATGGCATGCCAGCCACGAACTTGATGAGCTACGTGTTGACGGTGAAACACTTGAAACAAAAAAATATCATACTCCATTAGCCCAATCAGCATTAGATCAATGTTATCTGCTTGCTAACTCATTGTGTCATGCGGGGGTGGGTATGTGAGGAGGGCGAAAGTCCCATGAACGAACGACACCCCGCTTAAATTGGTATGCTTTAAGATATAGTGGTGGTTTAAAGATGATGGGGTTGAAAGGGAGGGGTATGAGGGTTGGATGGGGTGGTGGTCTGAGGGGTGATTTAAGGAGATTTTTGAAGGAGGGAAGTGAGCAGTAGAGGGGGGAGGGGTGTAACCCCTTTCCGTAAACAATCAACTACGCCCCTGTTAAAATCCAGAAACCTTATGAGAGTCGAAAAAAAAATTTGGCCTGGATTAGGTTGACGTTTTTCAGAGTGATTGCATAACCTTTCTATATGAGAAAGGCAAAAATGTGCCAAAATCCAAAAAAGTGAATCGTCGTCAAATTTTTTTTCGAGTTTGCATCAAATCTCGACGTTTCATGCACCTTGAACACATTTATCATCAAAAATAAAAATTCTATTTTTAATTCTTCCTATAGTTTATATGAGAAATTTCTGTGTGCCCGCACTCTGAAACCCGTAATTCCGGAACCAGAATTCCGATCGATCCAAAATTCAATAGCAGCCGATGGGAAGGTTGCACCTTTCATTTGAGACTAAGTTTGGGCAAATCGGTCCAGCCATCTCTGAGAAAAATGGGTGACATTATTTGACACATACGCACATACATACACACACATACATACTCACACATACACACATACACACATACAAACATACATACACACACATACAGACTTTTTCCGATCTCGACAAACTGAGTCGAATGGGATATGACACTCGGCCCTCCGGGCCGGGATTAGTTTGACGTTTTTCAGAGTGATTGCATAACCTTTCTATATGAGAAAGGCAAAAATGTGCCAAAATCCAAAAAAGTGAATCGTCGTCAATTTTTTTTTCGAGTTTGCATCAAATCTCGACGTTTCATGCACCTTGATCACATTTAGCATCAAAAATAAAAATTCTATTTTTAATTTTTCCTATAGTTTATATGAGAAATTTCTGTGTGGCCGCACTCTTAAACCCGTAATTCCGGAACCAGAATTCCGATCGATCCAAAATTCAATAGCAGCCGATGGGAAGGTTGCACCATTCATTTGAGACTAAGTTTGGGCAAATCGGTCCAGCCATCTCTGAGAAAAATGAGTGACATTATTTGACACATACACACATACATACACACACACACATACACACACATACAGACTTTTTCCGATCTCGACGAACTGAGTCGAATGGGATATGACACTCGGCCCTCCGGGCCGGGATTAGGTTGACGTTTTTCAAAGTGATTGCATAACCTTTCTATATGAGAAAGGCAAAAATTTCGATTTTTTTGGCTCAGTACAATATATAACCCCTTCAGGAAAATTCAGTTTTCCCACCACAATTTAGATATTTTATTAACAGAGCATTAACAATAATTCGGTTGTATGTCTATTTTATGTTTTATGCGGCCACACAGAAATTTCTCATATAAACTATAGGAAAAATTAAAAATAGAATTTTTATTTTTGATGCTAAATGTGATCAAGGTGCATGAAACGTCGAGATTTGATGCAAACTCGAAAAAAAAATTGACGACGATTCACTTTTTTGGATTTTGGCACATTTTTGCCTTTCTCATATAGAAAGGTTATGCAATCACTCTGAAAAACGTCAAACTAATCCCGGCCCGGAGGGCCGAGTGTCATATCCCATTCGACTCAGTTTGTCGAGATCGGAAAAAGTCTGTATGTGTGTGTATGTATGTTTGTATGTGTGTATGTGTGTATGTGTGAGTATGTATGTGTGTGTATGTATGTGCGTATGTGTCAAATAATGTCACTCATTTTTCTCAGAGATGGCTGGACCGATTTGCCCAAACTTAGTCTCAAATGAAAGGTGCAACCTTCCCATCGGCTGCTATTGAATTTTGGATCGATCGAAATTCTGGTTCCGGAATTACGGGTTTAAGAGTGCGGCCACACAGAAATTTCTCATATAAACTATAGGAAAAATTAAAAATAGAATTTTTATTTTTATTGCTAAATGTGATCAAGGTGCATGAAACGTCGAGCTTTGATGCCAACTCGAAAACAAATTTGACGACGATTCACTTTTTTGGATTTTGGCACACTTTTGCCTTTCTCATATAGAAAGGTTATGCAATCACTTTGAAAAACCGATTTAATCCACCTAGCAGTGAGATGAGACATTTCTTACACATTTCACTATTGGATTAGTTTGCAGAACTCACGAGAAGTAGGCACCCAACTAGAGGTGGGATGTAAACAGTTTCTAGTCTTGCACGAATAAAATCTCGAAT